>NW_019396081.1:137743-274935 GCF_000591075.1 Eurytemora carolleeae | reverse complement strand
GGGGGGGGGGGCGGGCTGAGCCCCAATGCCTTCCTCCATCTGTGTACGCCTCTTGGGGTTACCTCAGACACAAGGAGAAATCCAAACTATTATTCAAAATGGGCACTTTAAAATCAAAGCTTCACTGAAAGTTATCCCTGCATGGTATCAGGTATAACACCACGGGATTTCGAAAAGGAATTAAATTAATCTGCACAAGATGGAGATCAATGCTTGATCTCGAGGATCCTATCACAAAAGTTCTGATTTCTGAAATTGAACTTTTATCGACCAATTTTTTGATTTTTTAAAATTTTAATTAAGGGATTTCTTGTTGCCACAGACGGGTACATGAACCTTCAGTTGGCGAGTACAGAGGAGTACATAGATGGAAATTGTACAGGAAACCTGGGAGAAGTTCTGGTCAGGTTCGTAAACAACAAACATGTTAACCTTTTGCTTAGGTACTGAAACATTTTGGCATCCCAGATCCGCTAAAATATGCGGACCCGTATCCAAGGGCAAAATATCAACCAAAAACTAAGTAAAAATCTACTGTTCCCAAAACTCAAATCTGAACTGTAGATTACTGAACATGTCCTAATCTCTGAATGGTTCATCAAGTTGTTGCATAAGAATAAGTAAAACAAAAAGATAAATAATTCAAAAATCCTGCTGTTAAAAAAATCAGTAAATCTCAATTAAATGTTTATGACCTGGATCCGGTTCTGGATCCATTTATTCCAGTGCGGATCCGCATCGAAATTAAATGTATCTTTAAGGGAGAGACCGGCAATGTATAGAACTTGAGTGGAGAATGGAAAATGGAGTATTATGAAGAAAAAAAATTAGAATTCATTTGAGACATTTAAAACGTTATAATGATGTATTATTCCAGAACTTAAGCGCAAAGCCGACTTTCAAAATCATCCATTTGGGTGGTTACATTTTGAGAATCGATTTTTTTAACGACGACAAAAAATGTAACAAAAATTCTTCAGTAAACTAACAAGTTGTTAAGGAACAGACTGAGAAAATAAAAATTAACTAATCATCGAAAATAAGTAATTTTGTTCAGTTATCAGTTTCTGTCATCTCTCATTGTTCACAAATATTTTCTGCAGATTTTCTGGAATTTTTATTGTAAAGGCGACATTGGAAAAATTTGTAGAAATCTATGAACGAATCCGAAAAATTAAGAAGTTCAATATAATGAGGAAACAGAAATAATTGATTCTAACATTAATATATTGACAAATTTCTTTTGAGAAATATGTTCATAAACATTTCATTAGTTTACTGTAGAATTTTTAATACATTTTTCATCGTCGTTAATGAATGATTTTAAAATATCGATTCTCAAAACGAAACCACCCAAATGGTTATTTTTGAAAGTCGGCTTTGCACTCAAACTCATTAATAATAAATCATTAAAACGGTTTACATGTCTCAAAATTGATCCTTAAAAATTTCTAAACAAAACTACATTCTCAATTCAGCTACCATACATTACCGGTCACTCCCTTTAAGCACTGATGCTAACCTCAACTAGTTACGGATCCTGAACCTTTAATTCCGTCCTGAAAAAAATTGGACCAGGATCCTGAACATAATTTTTTAATTGTCATTTAAATAACTAGGTTTTACTGCTCTCTTCTGTCAACATAAAATCTTTATTTATGTTTGGCCAATTTGATCCGGATCTGTGGATCCTGAGCTCTGCCTACAGAGAAAGGAGCCTTATCAAAGATCAGATGGAAGAATTAGAATTAATTCTATAGTTCAAAAGTTCACAGCTTCGGTTACGCAGATTTTTATAGTGTTCAGTTCCAGGTTTAGAACAGCTGTTTTTACATCTGTTATTCCAAGACAACTTATTAAAGGAGAGAAGGGGAGGGTTTGCATACTGCCGTTAGTTTGAAACAATGCCTAGATCCGGATCCGTTGAGTTAGAACTTTTTATTATTTCCGTGAATCCGGATTTGATCCGGTTACAGACAAATCAAATACTTCCATGTCTTTGTTAAGAAAAAATTATTATTTGTGGAATTCAATACAAACACTGAGACATTTTAAGTTCAGTTCAAATTCCTCCCAGAAACTGCAGTACACTGTTTTCAAACAATGATAAAAGGAAATACTACGTAATTTTGTGTGATAATAGAACCTTGAGCAATCTTCTGTAAATGAAAAAATTGGCTTTGACAAAAATTGATAGAGGGGTAAAACTGTCTTTTAAAAAAAAATGTTCCCCAGAAGGTCAAAACTTGCCTTGTGATGTCCAAATTTCTTTTTTTTCTTATCTTCAAAAACTTATGCCCCCCCAATGTTTTCACAATTGCCGCGGTTAACTCAAAAACCCGGCGGCTAGGGATGTTTAGAAAATTATAACTTATAAAAAAATTAAATTTTGATTTAGATTTTAATTTTGGCTTCTTTGACTTTTAATATGATTGAAATAAGAATTTGAAATGTGATGAGAAAAATATTTTTAAATCTTTTGAACAACCCTGAAATAGAGCCAAACCGTGCTCTGCATGCCACAATGGCGGAACCGGCTGCTCTCTCAGCACTAAAACTTATTAAATCGATTTTAACAATGTTTGAGAGCTTGACACCGCTTGGAATTCCTCCTAGATGACGGAGAAAGTATAATCATGAGTTATTGTGATAATATAAGTGGTATTGGAGGTTTTTCTGTTTCATTTGTGAAAAACGTTTTGTTAACCATTTATTTGTTTCAGACAAGAAATCAAATTATCAAAATGGCCGGAGCTATGCCCTTGAACCCCAAACCTTTCCTTAACGGACTCACCGGGAAGGCTGTCCTTGTAAAGCTGAAGTGGGGTCACGAATACAAGGTGGGTAATGAAGGTTTTTGAGAATTTTCATGTTTGTCATTTTCGAAAAGATATAAAGGTAATTTCCTAGAGAACGATTTTTGGCCCCCCTATATGTATTTTACACCCTGTTTTTGGATTTGGGTTTTCTTCTATTTTTTCCATTTTGTAGATGTAACAACGTGCTGTACGTGAGAGCGGCGGAGGACGAGGCGGAGGCGGCGATGGAATAACGGCGGAGACACCGGTCGACAAGTGATCTCAACCAGATGATCAAGCTACCTGTATTTTCGGATCAATCATCCGACCCGATCATGTCATTTTTTTTCTCATAAAAAAACTTCATTTTTAACCTTTCAGAGTGAAAATGGGGATAAAAGATTTCCAAAGTTATATAGAGCAAGATCCAGAGTTAAGCAAGGTTGGGGTGACCAGCCTGGATCTTGTTAAAACAGCTTGGAAACTTAACAAACCACATGGACAGGTAGCTTTCAGTGGTTATATAGTATATAGATAATACACTACTCTATCAATTAAAAATAAATTTCAGCCAGAAATGTTTAATTCATCAAAACGATTTTTTTCTTAAATTATTTTTTATACTGAAATGGGACTGACCTTTTTTCCTGTCGGAATCAAACCTTTTTTAGAGGGGGTGCAATACAATGATTTATATCTATAGAAATGTGCATCTTAAAGGTTGTTCGGACTTTATAATTGAATTAAATTGTTTCTCGCTCTGTCCTCTTTTCCAAAATGGTGAATAATCTCTTTAATCTGTTTTCTTGTGCAGGTTCCTGCGTTAGCTCCGAACCGTCTTGCTCTGGTGGTGGACGGAGAGAACTGTCTTGACAGATTATATGGAGGATTTTACTCAGGTAGCGTATACAGTATACGCTATATATAAAATTTTCTTGAAAAAAAAATTAACCAAGCGCCCCCCCCCCCCCCTTTAAATCTTTGTTCTCAAATGTTTGTGCTGATCTGATAAATGTTTTTATTCGCTGAGAAAGAATTTGCGAAATCAAAGAAAACCTTTTCCCAATCTGTAGTTTTCTAGCTCAAAAGATAATCTCTAATCCAATTTGGTTTACCCGGAGAATGAGTTTCTTTAAAGCGGGAGCATAATATTAGTTTTCTAGTTTTGTTCTTGCGTTTGCTCTTGTCAGGAGTTTTGATGGAAAATGGAACCACATGTAGAATTCATCTGCATTTTCTCGTATTGTTTATATATAGATTGGAGTTGTGGGGGAAAATGGAACCACATGGTAAAATTCATCTGCATTTTCTCATATTGTTTATATATAGATTGGAGTTGTGGGGGAAAATGGAACCACATGTAGAATTCATCTGCATTTTCTCGTATTGTTTATATATAGATTGGAGTTGTGGGGGAAAATGGAACCACATGTAGAATTCATCTGCATTTTCTCGTATTGTTTATATATAGATTGGAGTTGTGGTGGGGAATGGAACCACATGTAGAATTCATCTGCATTTTCTTGTATTGTTTATATATAGATTGGAGTTGTGGTGGGGAATGGAACCACATGGTAGAATTTCTCTGCGTTTTCTTTACAACTCTACAACAAGCAAACGTTCATACAGCAATCTTCGTCAACGGAGCATTAGAACCAGACAGGTATAAACTATATATATACAATATATATACGTCACCTTCAGAGATTGTGAAAGTAAAAATTTCCATAGAAAAGAACGAAAGACAAAATAAAATATCCATTGAAAAAAAATAAGACTTTAATTAAAATTCTTTTTTAAAAATTAGATAAATAAAAATGAACAGCTTTTAATAAATTAACATGGATGTCTAATTCATACTTTATCAGACAACGCTTGTAACTTGGATACCATGTTTTAATCGGACATGTCACTCCATCAATGGAGGCTCACCTTAAATTATGTTTGAAGTCCCTTTATTAAAATCTTACAATGTTCTTGGTAAAAAACTGACAAGTTCACTACAATTCCAAAATGAACTTTAAATGTAAATTTTCATGCTTTGTACTTTACTAAGATTGAATTGAATTCTTTTATTGCAGGAAAGTAACGGAAATAAGCTTTGTTATTTATTTGTAATTGAAATAATTTGCATTTTCTGCATTTTTTCTGAGGGAATGGAATTAATATTTGTTTCTGGTTTAATAATTGGATTTGCCTCTAAGCTTTTTTATCTCGTATTGACACTTTTCCCTCGAAAACTCATCATTTCCTGCTACAATTTTCAGGAACGTATTCATTTTCATAATAAAACTCTAATTACATTTTTCCGTCTAGTTAATCCTATATTTGATATCATGGATATCAAGGTATCCGGTAACTGCACTTGTCAATATATCCGGGATTCTCTCTTTAAAAAAAAACCATGTGTTTAGATCCGGGATCCGCACTTTTTAAAAACGTTTCAGGGGTGTATATTTTTCAGACTTACCCTTTAAAATGATATTTGAGGAATAAGAATATGCACCTTTAAGCCAAGTTTCTCTCATAGCTATTCTAAATTATGCAAATTAGAANCGGATCCAGGTCATTTCTTTAAGATTTACTGAATTTTTTTAACAAAAAATAATTTTCAAATTTTTGTTTAATTTTATCCTAAAACTTGATGAACCATTCAGAAATTAGAAAATTTTTATAATCTCTTTTTTTTCAAAAGTTCAGATTTGGATTTTAGAAGTAAAAAATTTTTTTTTTTGCAGTTTTTGGTTGATATTTTACCACTTGGAACAGGATCCGTGGATAAGCATATTTTTGCGGATCCGGATCCAGGAATCCATAATCTGGATCCTTACCACTACTTTTTACCCAGAAAATCATTTATTTTCCCCAATTCAGCGAAAACCTCCTTAAAAAATGTGACGCTTCGCGCAACCATATATTTCCGGGGAAAATAAATGATTTTCTAAGAGGGGGTATGATTTTTTTAGGAAAATTACACCCCTGAAACAATTTTGTTCAGATCCGGGATCTGCACTGTTCAGATCCGGGAAAACAATATGTCCGGATATACTTCATAAATATTTATTTTTTTCTGATTCTTTTCCATCTTGTCTAATTGTCTTGAACACTTGAACCCGACTCTCAGAGCTCGTTACTATATTAGTCGCCCATCCATGAGTTTTCAAGGGATCAGTGGCCGAATTTAAAGAATTTGAGCGGCGGTTTAAATTTAAGCCGCGGTTTAAATATGGATGGTTCCACTTAAAATTGTATCAAATGTTTCAAAATTTAAGCCGGCGCTTATTTTAAACCGGGTCTTGGTAGATTTAAACCGCGGCTCAAATTCTTTAAATTCCATCTCAGGCTGAAATGTTCAGGGTACCCTCCCCAATCTACACTCCACAGGGTACCCTCCCCATTCCACACTCCAAAGGGTTGTAGTATAAACTACCAATAGGGTGTTATACAAAAAAGACGAGTCAGTCCTAACAAACTATCAGTGCATTTGGTTTGGAATTATGATGATAATTAAGAGACATATTACACTGCAAACATTTATTAACGATATAAAAACATTTATTACTTGTATGGTCTTGCTCTACTTGTTCTTGGTGAGGGGGGAGGTGAGCATGCACCATAGAGTGTACGAGTGAACACTCTAAGGTACAGAGGCTGTTGCAGGATATCGGAAACGATCCAACTCCAGCAATATTCGGCCCTCAGGGACAACTATAATTCAACCAAATTCTGATAAATTGTTTGGGTATAGGATCTAACTGACTGCGCGGAGTTAGGTTTAGTATGATTGTAAACAGTGCAGTTCACTGTTTATAAACAGAGCAAAAAGGGGCAACAAGTATATATGGAATATGGTATTAATATTTACTGTGTATTAAGTATAATACATTATACAACAAGGGTACCCTCCCCATTCCACACTCCACAGGGTACCCTCCCCATTCCACACTCCACAGGGTACCCTCCTCATTCCACACTCCACAGGGTACCCTCCCCATTCCACACTCCACAGGGTACCCTCCCCATTCCACACTCCACAGGCTAACTTGTATTAAATTTGGTAGCAGATCCGGGAACTTTGAAAATCCGAATAAAGAAAACGTTTGGTTTGTACTTTAGTTGATGAAGTTGTAGCAGGTTTGATCCTGAAGAACTGATTGATGATATTTGACAAATTAAATGCTCAATTAGGTTTACTCTTTTTTCTTATCAATTAGAGTTTCCGAGAATTAGCTGGATTCGTACTTTGATTTGTTTTCGGATTGAGTAGTTCTTTCTAGAACTTTCCTTTCGAGTTTTTCCACTTCAGTAATAAAAATAATGATATTCAAATTTACCCAGGACAAGGGTTTATATTTTTCAGAAATACCCCCCCCCCCTTGATTGGGCATATTTTTTGGTCTAAAATTAACTGAAAGGGAACATTCAATGATTTGTAATGCCCCCCTTAAAGTTTCATCCTGTGAAGAAATCCTCGAATACGGTTTTGTTATTTTAAATTTGAAAACTGCAGACAAATTATTTTAGTCTGTTTTCAGTTCTAACAATAAAACCATAAAAATAAAAAAAAAAACGCGAAATTGAATTTTTAGGAAAGCAACAAAAAAATTCAAATCATGATGTGAAAGAGAAAATTTCTAATTTTTACTATTTGATGAGTTTTGTAATATTTGTTAAGGTTTGACGAGTGGGTAGCGGAGCAGATGAGAATAAAACAGAACGTGAAGAATATATTAAAACATCTGAATAAGAGGGGTACTCCGCCCCCTAAAGTCTGGTGGGTCCCGCCCACAGGGATTAAAAGCGTACTCCGCCTTGCTTTGAGGTTGGTATCTTATCATCTGACCTAAACACACAGGTTTTAAGTTTGAGTTAAAATCATCCCGAAAATATTTTTTCAATTTAATTTAAACCTTTTTAACAGTCTTTGAATTTGATATGTTTTTTTGGCATCGTGACAAATTTAATAAATAACTCCGGAGACACGAATTTCAGAGTTTTCATAATCCTAAAAATATCCGATTGTCCTAGTCGCATCTGTCGCCTACTCTAGCTTTTTCACAACAAATACCCAACCTTAAAGGATACGGACAGTCTTTATAAAAGGGGGAGGAAGGTCAGTTAAAGGATTGAAAATTGGACTGAACTTTTTTCTTATTTAAGTTACCTCTTATTTTTGGATTTGAATGATTGAGTGATTGATTGATTGCAGGCACCTAAATGTTCCTGTGATGAGCAGCATGGAGAGTCATCACCAGGAAGTGGTTGGGTTCCTCCGGGAGAACGGATACCATGGGATTGTAGCTGAAGATTCCGAATATTGTATCTTTGACCCACCAAGGTATATAAAAAGGGGTGTGGATTAATAGGGGAATGTGAGGAAACCTCAAGGAGGGGGGGAGTTGGCTAGGTTCCTCCGGAATAACGAATTCATAGGATTGTAGCCGAAGATTCCGAATATTGTATCTTTGACCCACCTAGGGAAGTAGATGGGGGGAGGGGGGGAATAATAGGGGAAGGGGATGGAAAGTCAAGGGGCTGGGAACAATAAAATTTGTATATGAAAATTAACCATTTGCAAAAAACACTATTGTCTGTTTAGATATTTCTCTGCCCACTCGCTGAAGTTAACATTGAAGTTTACGGTGGAGACCAAGGAGATCGTCATGGATGAGGTCGCCAAGGGGTTCGATCTTAATCCGAACAGATTTAGGTAAGTTTGAAATGAAAAATTGGCAAGTTATTTCCGTCTTCTCAATAATGACTGACTCAAGAAATTCTTTTTAAAAAAAAATCTCACAGAGATCAAACTCCTTAAAGAAAGGTCTGTGCAATAATTCCTTACTTTGTAAAAAAGCTCTCAATTTAATTACTCTCGCTGCTTTTTTTCCGATTGGGGGTTTACTAAAACACTCAAACCAACTTTAAAGTCAAGTTATCTCATAATTTATTTTGTTCAATGGTTGCTCTACTTGGAAACCATATTCTAACTGAATCTGTTTAGTTTAATGGCTGCTCTACTTGGAAACCATATTCTAACTGAATCTGAGTACTATAGAGAAAATCGGTTTAAATACGGATCGCTCTATTTTATAATTCGTGAACTATCCCTTTAGCCTAATATTATAGGAATCAGCGGCTCATGATATAATTCGAGCAGTGGTTGACTATGTCCGATCCCTGCAGACTGTTGAGGATGTGGTTGCTCTGGGAGCTCAAATATTCGGATCAGAATCTGATCCGAGGATTAGAAAACTCAAGGTATATCGCACTCATCCCCTCTTTTGACATCCATTGCAGATTTGTTTCGTAATCAAATCTTTTGTCAAAAAATATTTTGTAATAAAGTAAGAACTATTAAATGGTTCTAACGGTTTTGTCTTTTTAGTCGACGAAATTATCGATTTCGCTTCAAAAAAAAAATTAATATTTGATTCATAATTCCTAGATTTTTTACATTAAATCCCTTCATGTGAAATTCATTACTCTTGCTTTATACTGAATATTTTTTTCAGCATTTCAATAACTTTTTATTAGCTAATTTCTAACTTTTGTATTATCTCTCCCGTTGAGTTGAGGACGGAATATTGCTGTTGAGTGTTGTTGACTATTACAACAGTAGACCTGAGGACGGATATATTTTATATTGTTGTTGTAGAGTGTTGTTGACTATTACAACAGTGGAACTAAGGACGGATATATTTTATATTGTTGTTTAGAGTGTTGTTGACTATTACAACAGTAGACCTGAGGACGGATATATTTTATATTATTGTTGTAGAGTGTTGTTGACTATTACAACAGTGGAACTGAGGACGGATATATTGTGTAATGTTTGTAGAGTGTTGTTGACTATTACAACAGTGGAACTGAGGACGGATATATTGTATATTGTTGTTGTAGAGTGTTGTTGACTATTACAACAGTGGACCTGAGGACGGATATATTGTATATTGTATGTGGAGTGTTGTTGACTATTACAACAGTGGAACTGAGGACGGATATATTGTATATTGTATGTAGAGTGTTGTTGACTATTACAACAGTGGATATATTGTATATTGTTGTAAAGTGTTGTTGACTATTACAACAGTGGATATATTGTATATTGTTTGTAGAGTGTTGTTGACTATTACAACAGTGGAACTGAGGATGGATATAAGAAGTTTGTTCCTTCCAAGAAAAAGAAAAGAGAAGGTTAGATTATCCAGTTATAACACTGGAAAAGTCTCTGTTTAAAAACATTTTATATTAAAGTAATTAAAGGGAATGTTTTTTAAAAACTTTTATATTAAAGTAATTAAAGGGAATGTTGACGTTATTTCAAAAATTTTAAAACTTTACAATTTACACGCCCGCTTCACAACGGTATCCTTGTTGCCTTTAATCGGATTAACAATAAGGAAAATATCATTGTTTTCTTAAAATCTTTCTTTTTCTCTTCTTTATTTTTTATGTTTTTTCCATTTTTTTAAAATCTCAAACTGTTCCCTCTCATTTAATGAGAAGCCTTGGAAACATTGAGTATATTTTTCTTTTTAATCGAACGTTTGATAAAATGAATGATGTTAGGGTTTAAATTAAACTTTTTAATTGTTCTTCCTGGCCACCCCCTTCCCCCATTGATTTTGTGTCCAATTTTCCAATTTTTGCTAGGAATCTTTTTTTTTATTTTGAACGACCAAAATGCAGGTTGTAATTACCCCTGGTTTCTTGAAGTAAATATATGGCCCAAGTTTTATTTAACAAACCTCCAGGTGTTCAATATAGATATCATTTGTCTTAGTTGGTTGAATTTTTAAACATTCACTTTTTGAAACAAAACAAAAAATGACAATGTATCTATTAATTTTCTAGTAAAGAAAAGGTTTTTAGATCTCAAATAATATTAAAGATATTTAAAGGCACTGTTCACTTATTTGGGTAATTTGAGGATTAACTAAATAACCTTTTAGCTATTCATTGGTAATAGTCTTACTTTTCAAAGACAACTGTGGCCGGAGAAAAAGCCAATTTATCGTTAAGAATTCCAGCGCAAAGGTATGATACCTTTGCTTTTACACTATTTGATGCTTTTTGTCATCGTCATGGATTTTTTTAAATTTTCAAATAATAAAATTAAACTGTAATTAATTGTAGATTATATATCTTAAATTTTTTTCAAAATTATTTTTAAATTGTCTTTTTCCAAAATCTAACTTATTTTAAACATTTGACAGTTTGATACGTTTTCCTTTCTTCCTTAGAAATCCCCGTGTATAGGGGTGTATATTTAGTTAACATATTTTTTTCTATAATGGTATAAATATGGTTTTTTTAAATCCTGGTTTTCAGCGCCGAATTGTAATTTTTTTAATGTTTGAAAATTATCTGAACCCCCTGGATTAAAGGGACAGTATTTGATTTTGACCATTTCTTCATTGTGTCTTTTAATTAGTTGCAGAGAAACCGCAAATGAAAATATTTAGTTTTAAAATAAAAGCATAACTAACTATCTAATTTATACTTGGTCAGACAAAGGTTTTGGGGGTATCGTTGTAAATCGGGAATTGCCCTCTATGCATATAGGTTTACTTGAAACTACGCTACCAGTCCCTTTAAGTTAAGAAAAAATTATATGTGCAGGTATAAAGCTTGCTAGTGATACTGCCGAGTCCCAGGGTGAGAGCAGGCAAGCTTACAGGAACCTAACCCAAGGAAAGAAGAAAGGAAAGGTGAGACAAAACTCAGTCATATCATAATTAAAATCTCTTCAAAATCTTTGAATCTTTACGTCTGATTTTGCACAGTCCATTTCGTGTTATACTTGTTTGTCTGTGTTTTTTTTTCATTGTTAGTTGGCCTTCAATTCTGAAAATTATTCTTTTTTACCAAAGTCCATTATGGAGGGCGCGGTATATTCCTAGAGAAACCCGAGGGCGCCCATCATTTACCTTAAAAAAATTGGTTGGCAATTAGCAGCTGGCTTATTGATTGATAAGAAGCCACAAAACAAATCAAATCATGGGGCGTAGAGATCACTTGAGCTCTGACAAACAGTTTGATGGTTCAAAACTCTGTAGCATACATCCGCAATTTACCAACAGAGAAACCAAAATAAAAAATAGCGAGGTTTTTGAGAAAAGAATATTCGTCCTGGACAGTGCATAGGATCCATTGGATCCGCAAGATTTTGGCATCTTGGATCCGGATCCGAAAAAATATTCGGGTCCACGTATCCGGATTCAAGGGGCAAAATATCAACCAAAACTGTTAAAAACACTTTTTTACTCTCTAACGAGCAATCTGAACTATTAAAAAAAGAGATTATAAAGATTTCCTGATTTCTGAATGGTTCATCCAATTTTTGCATAAATTATAGCGAAAAAAGACAAAAAAAAATTAAAAATTCTGATTTGTTAAAATAAATCAGTAAATCTTAACGAAAAGACCTGGATCTGGATCCATTTTTTTCTAGTGCGGATCCAGGATCCGGATCCGCATCAAAATTAAATGGATCCTAAGCACTGGTCCTGGATCACAAAAAGTTTTGAATAGTGCCGTTGTGAATCGGACTTGAAACAAGGGATTTAGGCCATTAAATATGAATCTATTTCAGATTGTTGACGGAAATGGGGATCTGGAGACTCATGACGCTGCAGACAAGTTTGAGAATTTGACCATTAACACAGATCCTATTGCAGAGGATAGTAAGGTGGGATAGGACATATCGGGACAAAATGGTTTTTAGGAGGATTTAGTAGGAGGGGAGGGATAGTTTTTGGGAGGATGGAGGAGGAAAGACGTTTTGGGAGATTGAGTAGGAGAGGTAGAATAGTTTTGGGAGGATTGAGTAGGATAGGTAGGATAGTTTTGGGAGGATTGAGTAGCAGGGGCGGGATAGTATTGGGAGGATTGAGTAGGAGAGGCAGAATAGTTTTGGGAGGATTGAGTAGCAGAGGCGGGATAGTATTGGGAGGATTTAGTAGCATGGGCGGGATGTTTTCGGGAGGATGGAGTAGGAAGGGCGGAATAATTTTTATTGGGATAGTAAATTGTTTTATCTGTATAGGACGCTGTGTCTGCTGTTGCATCTGGGCACATGAAGTTGAGTGAGAAGAGAAAATAAACTATTATATCTGTATAGGACGCTGTGTCTGCTGTTGCATCTGGGCACATGAAGCCGAGTGAGGAGAGAAAATAAACTATTATATCTGTATAGGACGCTTTGTCTGCTGTTGCATCCGGGCACATGAAGTTGAGTGAGAAGAGAAAATAAACTATTATATCTGTATAGGACGCTTTGTCTGCTGTTGCATCCGGGGACGTGAAGCCGAGTGAGGAGAGAAAGTAAACTATTTTATCTGTATAGGACGCTGTGTCTGCTGTTGTATCCGGGCACATGAAGTTGAGTGAGGAGAGAAAATAAAGTATTATATGTATAGGACGCTGTGTCTGCTGTTGCATCCGGGGACGTGAAGCCGAGTGAGGAAGGAAAATATCCAGTAAAGAAAGAAGATGTTTATCCCACAATCAAGAATAATGTTAAACCCGTAGTTCCCTCAGCTCATCCAGAGGTAACTGTCGCATAAAATGGGTTGTAGGAGTAGTTTTAAGTGACCCACAATTATAGAGTACCTTTGAAATATTTGTTTAGTTAAATTTGGGAAGATATCGGTAAAAATTTTCTTTCTTAAAAAGTGTGAAATTCTCGCAATTTTCTTTATTGTTTCTGCATAAATCCGCAATTCTACAGTGAAATCTTTATTTAAAGTAATAATTTTTAAACTTTAGAAAATAATATATTAATAAGTTTTGGTCAGACAAGGGTTTAAAGGGTATTGTGTGAATTGCACGGCCACCATTCCTATCCGATGTATCTGCTATCAAGTTATACCAGTTGGTAACTGGTTTTCTCAGTGTTCCTTAAGAGCAAAAAGGTTTAAGTTGGTATAGTGGAGCAAATTCAACTTGTTCCTGGTTCTCATGCAAGAGAGTGATTGGAAACAAGTTTCCGTCAAATCATATCACTCCGTCCTAATTAGATATTGAGGGTTTTTTTAAGTCACACACTGTACAACTGGAGACACCTTTTACATTCTTAGTAATTTTTTTTCTGTGAAAGTTATCCCATTAATTTCTTTTCCCCGACCTTTCTGCCTGTATTACCTTGTTCAGTATAAATTTTCATGATTTCCATAAACCCCATCATGGACCAGGAAACAGGTTTCTTTCAAAACATATCTCAAGGAACACTGTGTTTTCCAATACATGTGTCTGATAGATTTAAATAAAAATCTCGGAACAGAAATATATGAAAGAAATGAAATGTTCCTCTTTTTTCTTGTGTTCACAGTTGCTTTAAACAGAATTCAATCTTGAATCATAGACTGATATGCGCTGTCTTTGAAACTAAACCTAACGTAGAAGATGGCGGCGTAGATATTTCCTTATAGTTATCTAACATTGTCTATATATTAGTCTATATATTAGGTTTTAAAGACTGCCTCGGACAGGCACAGGCAGGCCAGCATGTCTCCAGCTCTCTACAGTCTTCTAACTACAGGTATAAATACAATTATAGGCTATTTTTTTTTAAACAAGATGTATTGCTATTTCTTTGTATGGTTTCTAGAAGATATAAATTATTAGATATTTATTGTTAAAAGATCCCCCCAACTGTATTTAATGTTTCAAGGAGATATGAAGTTGCCCCAACTGTCAATTCAGGAGATATAAAGCTGCCCCAACTGAATCGTCTCTGATATATATAGCTGCCCCAACTGTTATGTTTATAGGAGATATAAATCTGCCCCAACTGTATTGTCTCTGAGATATATAGCTGCCCCAACTGTATTGTTTCTAGGAAATATAAAGCTTCCCAACTGTATATATCGTTTCTAAGAGATATAAAGCTGCCCCAATTGTATGTATTGTTTCTAGGAGATATAAAGTTTCCCCAGCTGTTAGGAGATATTAAATTGCTCCCAACTGAAAATATTGTTTCAAAGAGAATTAAAGCTGCCCGAACTGTATTGTTTTTAGGAGATTTAAAACTGTCTCAATTGTATTGTTTCTAGGAAATATGAAGCTGTCCCAACGGTATGTATTGTTATATGAGATATTAAGCAGCCCCAGCTGTATTGTTTCTAGGAAATATAAATCTGGCCCAACTGTATGTATTTTTATATGAGATATTAAGGAGCCCCAGCTGTATTGTTTCTAGGAAATATAAAGCTGCCCTAATTATATTGTTTCAAGGAGATTTAAATCTGTCTCAACTGTATTGTTTCCAGGAGATATAAATCTGTCCCAACTGTATTGTTTCTAGGAGATATGAAGCTGCCCCAACTGTATTGTTTCTATGAAATATAAAGCTGCCCGAACTGTATTGTTTTTAGGAAATATAAATCTGCCTCATCTGTATTGTTTCTAGGAAATATAAATCTGCCCCATCTGTATTGTTTCTAGGAGAAAGAAAGCTGTCCCAACTGTGTCTTTTTTCTAGGAGATGTAAAGTTTCTCCAACTGTTAGGACTTTTTAAGTTGCCCCCATCTGAATATATTGTTTCTAGGCGATATAAAGCTGCCCCAACTGTATTATTTCTAGGAGATATAAAGCTGCCCTAACTGTTGTTTCTAGGGTGTATAAAGCTGCCCAAACTGTATGTATTGTTTCTAGGATATATAAAGCTGCCCCAACCGTATTTATTGTTTCTAGGATGTATAAAGCTGCCCCAACTGTATGTATTGTTTCTAGGAAATATAAAGCTGCCCTACCTGTATTTATTGTTTCTAGGAGATATAAAGCTTCCCCAACTGTTAGAGGATGAAGGACACACTGAGATCCCCGCTATTCACACTATCTACAAGGAACTCAGACAGAAAGTTTACGGAATTGTGTTTAATCATCATCATCTTACATATACAAGGTTAGTTAATAAATTGTTCATTAATAGAAATAAATGTTATTAATTTCTCTTCCTTGTTTTTGTTTGTCGTTTAATGGATTCTTGTGTGCCCTTAAAATTGGCAGTTCAAATTTATATTTTTCATTAAGTTTGGGACATTGGTTTTGGACAGTCTAAAACTTCCCAAAAAAAAATTCCCCGGCCCAGGTTTGTTTTACTTGCTGATTTGGGGAAAATAAGTAAATTTTTGGGTTAAAAGTGATGAAAAGTATATGAAGGATGAAAAAAAACTTGCCTTCAGAAATCCAATTTTTTATTTTTTTCAGATCTTCAAAAAAATAATCCCTGAGTTCTTAAACTTCAGGTGGGGATAATAACCAGAACAGTGAAAGCTAATCTCCACCTAATTGCCATAATAGATACATACAGTGAGCAATAAATAAATGGTTTCATATTTTTTGCCTGTAAAAATATAATTTTTATGTGTATTTTACCAATACATCACTTTTTTATCTTATCTAACTCACCTATAAACATTAAACATGCCTCGAACAGCTTCTCGTTTAAACTTGCCTTGTTCAAGGAATAAATACGAGGACGAGGTCAACTCATTGAAGAAGAAGATCAAGGCGATCAAGGTTCAGCAAAAGAAGATGGCGGGTGGGGAGGTCGTCCTCCACAAGGGGGAGCCCACCCCGGAGAGCGAGGTCCTGGAGGAGAAGCTGGTCGACTCCAACAAGAAGCTGGAACTCATGCAGAAAAATGCTCCCGAGTTGATGGAGATTAAAGTAGGATTTATTTCTTCATCGTTTGTTACTCTGAACTTAAAAGAGAATGTCTTGCTAAGTTCAAGTGACTCTTGATTCAAATGGGGAATTATCGATTTACAAAGGTGCCCTTTTCCCTTGTTCTTAAATACCGATTTACAAAGGTGCCCTCTTCCCTTGTTCTTAAATACCGATTTTTAATAGCTTAGACTAGCTGAAGGGTCTGGCCTTGCCCGAGGAAAAAAATGAGAGAATAAAATTTAGAATAAAAAATGTTCGAATTTTTTCAGCCTTGTAACACCCCCGGCCACCCATGAGCTTCAACAAAATTTTAGCTCAATCTGTCCAGCCGTTTTGCCGGCTATAGGCAACATGTATATATATACGAATGTCTTGTTTTATTATAGCTTAGATAATATTAGGTTAAATAAAAAAGTTTTTTTATATTTACCTGTAATGCAAATTTCTAAACTTATAAATCAGAAAATACGAATATTTATTTAAGGTGAGAGAATGGTTACCCTACAATAACTACTCAACCCCGGAGCTAGTTGAACCTAAGACCTGCCAGTGGTCTGTACCTACCCTGAAAAGGTTGTGGTTCGGAACCAACTTGGAAGATAAACAGAGGAGGCTCAGAGCATTTCTCTCCTGTTTGAATTCAGGTTCGGAGAACTTTTTAAATTTGTGGAATTATTGAAATCAAATATTTTAAGATTCTTGCTCGGACGTTTTATATTAAACTCCAATTTAATTTGTTTTTCTTAAAAAATTGCATTTTATTTATTTTCACTTATTATTTGTTTTATCAAAAAGTCGAGGCGGATCAAATAGTTGTGGGTCTGAGGTATTTGTCCCATATTTTTGGATCCGCATTCGTGAAACCTTTAAACTAGGATCCCATGGTCAGGGATTCATCTGCTTCAGAAACTAAGAATAGGAGAAGAAAAATCTCATTAATATTTAGATTATAAAATATTTAAATTCTAAATTTTGATTTTAATTTTAATTCATCCCTACATTTTGAGTAAAAAAGTGTTAAGCCAGCAACTATTTAACCCTACTTTTATAGATACAAGTCTGATGATGAATACAAGCCATGTTCCCCAGCACCTTCTTCTCATGTGCTGTGTCCTCAGATATATTATGACACAAAAGAGTATTCTCAGAAAACCAGGTTTTAAATCTTTTATTTTAAAGATTTTGCACACATTTCAATAATCTTTAAATGATTTGAACTTGTGCAATGATGCATGCTTGATATGACAGAAAGTTACGATTTTGATAAATGAAAAAAAATAGATATTCTGGCTCAAAATTTTTCGAAAATCTGGTTAAAATCTAAAAATCAAGTGTTTTTGGGACAACAAATCAAAATTCGAACTTCTCGATACTCTTTATCTTCTAACCTTATGATTGTTGTCCATTTCCTTACATTTAAGAATAAAATGAAAAAATCATCGGATTTTTCAATTTTCAAGGGGTAACAAATTATCTTGACTGTCATAAACCTTTTCGTCATGTGAGTTACCAAAGCAAAATTTTGACGTTTATTGGATTCAAACAGTCAGACATGCAAGGTACATTTATTGAAAATAAATCAAAACTTTTTTCTTAGAGTTAGACGCTTTCCTGGTAACCGCCTGCTCCTCTGAACTAATGGACTCTGAGAACCTAGCTCGCATGAAGCTAGACTTGGTGACACCCCGGGGTGTTCAGCTCGCCACCCTCTTCATGCAAGGCGTAGACATGGCCCTGTTCGCCAACGATGCCTGTGGCGCCCCTGTACCATTCCTAATGTGTTGCCCCTGGTTGTTCTTCGACGGGAAGCTGTTCCACAGTAAACTGCGTAGAGCTGTTGTTGCGCAGAATCTGATGGAGATGTGTAATCATGATATGCCGATGGTTCTAAAGGTAACACTGCCCCCTCCCTTCTCTATACTAATATTTCTTTTATTTGGGATAGCGCTTTACAGATTCAGTGACTTAGCTCATTTGAGAGAGCACTTAATAGAATAAGTAACTCAGTATAAACTGTATATTGCAAAATTTTCAAAATTTGTTAAGAATGATTAATTCTTATTTCTTTTGGCTTGGGTATGACCTTGTATTAAGACTTGATCAAATGACTTGAAACAAATGTCTTGAAACAAATGAATTTAGACTTGCATAGATTTGCTCAGATTAGACTGAAAATGCTTCGAGTATGATTAGATTTGTTTAGATTTAAAGTTTGTTTTAAAAATGGAAATGGCTTTGATCTGATGATAGTTTTATAGATTTGATGAAAAGACTTTCATTTAATTGCTTATATTTTTATTAATTTACTTACAGTTGATCATAGTGGATTACAGTTGATTACATTAGTTGATTACAGTTGATTACAGTTGATTACAGTTGATTACATTAGTTGATTACAGTAGATCACAGTTGTTGATTACAGTTGATTACAGTTGATTACAGTTAATTACATTAGTTGATTACAGTAGATCACAGTAGTTGATTACAGTTGATTAATGTTGATTTGATTAAAGTTTATTACAGTATTTGATTACCGTATTTGATTACAGTATTTGATTACAGTAGCTGATTACAGTTGATTACAGTTGATTACATTTTCTTGATACAAGAATAAGGAAAGAAGAGTTGAATGCATATGTTCAGTTCCTCCTCTAGGATTTGATTGAATTTCTTTGTTTTTACTTTATTTTATTTGAGTTGACAAGCTAATAAGACCCTAATCAATGAAAATTGTTTTTAAGCTTTAGGAAGAAAAAAAACATTGTTTCTCTTTCTTAGGTTGAGCAGATGAGAAAAGCAATTCTTGACGGTTTAGTTCCAGAGTTCTCCGGTTCACCTTTCCCAGGTCAAGGACAGGCATTTGGGAACATGAATAAGATGAACATGGTGAACATCAACAACATGAACAGCATGTTCAACCAGAACAAGATGAACATGATGATGAACCAGAGACCTGGGATGATGCAGAACCAAGGCATGATGTCCCGTGGAGGACAGCTGGTGGTGGCGGGGAGCGTTGTGGGACAGTGGGGCGGAAATTTCGGCGGTCAGGGGCGAGGAGGGCATAATCGTAATCCCCGCGAAGCCCCCCGTGGGATGGGTTGGGGCGGGAAGTAAGGGAGACGGGAATGAAACTGAAACCAGTCAAGTTATCTATTTTGTTATCCTGTTATCTTGTTGTTATTGTCTAGTCTGTAAGGGACAAAAAATTCCTCTGAGCTGTGAGTTCTCTCGTTAAGGTTTCAATCAGATATCCTTCTCCTCAACTAGGAGAGATTTTCTCTAACCTAGAGTAAGTGTCCTCATTCCGAAGTAGGTTTCCTCAACCCGAAGTAGTAGGTTACTTAATCCCGGAGCATATTCTCCAAACCTGGAGTAGGATATCTGAATTCAAACCTGAATGGAGGCTAAGAACCTAACCTGTGATTATACCTCGTTGTGCTCTATACACCATCCAGATACTGTATTGAGAAACCACTATATACAGCACACGATGAGGCCAGACCAACCTAGACCAGGACCCGGATACGGTCGGAACCATTCTCCAGAGTATCCACGTCTACCTGGAGTAAGAAACTTCCCGACTAATATCCTGGAGTCCTCGTCTTCACAAGAACTTGAATTAAAAACTAATCAAAGCCTGGGGGTTTAAATATTTAGTAAAAAAAGAGAATTACTGCTGTATCGTCCAGCAGTCAATGAATTATCCAAGCTAAGCGTATTTATCTAATATTCTGATGTAACCTAAGCGTATAATGTTAAAACTATTGAAAGATTGAGATGGAAGGATGGATTATCGTGTTAAGGGATACAGGGGCGAGATATATATTGAACATTATTCCAACATTTGTTTCAAAATGAATTTTAACAATTGTCTTATTATATTATTCAACATTTATTCTTATTAGCTTCCTTCTAAACCTATCTTAATCCCTTTTAACAATATTAATATCTAAAGCACTTCTTTTTATTTCTGAGTTAGAATTTTTGAATATTTTTCTTTTCTTTTCCCGCTAAATTGAAAAAATGAATTGAACTGGCAGGAAAGCTTATTTAGTTAGGAGAAAATCAATATAAAAAACTAAAAAAATAATGTTAGTCTAGTAGGTTTTAAACCATATATCTACCCATTTTATTGTGAAATTAAATTTCGTCCAAATTTTGGATAAATGAAATAATTTTTTGTGCTTAATGTAATTATCTAGACGTCCGAGCAAAAAGTTAATTTTTATAAATTATTTTCAGGATTTTAAAAGTCTCGTTTATCACTTTTTGCCTGGACAACTGGGTCGAGTTTAGGTCTATTTTAAAAGTCAAGTGACAGTCGATCTAAGGAGAGAAATCAAATGCGCGTTTCTACCAGGAAACTTTGCGATTTTCAACCCCAAGATACTGAAAATTTCACTTATTATACCCTAGTATAAGCGATTAATCGCTATTTTATCATTATTATGGCGGAGTTGCCCGCAATCTAGTTGAGGTAACATACCTATTATCCTAGAAGTCTGCGTAGCACGCTGTTTTATCCTAGAAATATGCGCGCTAAGCCGAACCAATCTCGCAATCCGGAAACCGGTTTTGCCTGATTTAAAGTTGTTATGGGGTGTTTTGTAAACATTAGTTCATCGTCTGGTTTCATGTGCTTAAAACAAAAATTTGAAATAAATTGTTTTATTATGAAAAGTTGGATTTTATTCATGCTATATCATGAAAGCGTGGAAGTGACTTTTTTTTATAGAGTAACAAACCTTAATTCAATAATCTCACATTTCATATTTTTAATGATCTATTCGTAAATTTCTTATGCTTGAAATGCCTCCAATCAAAAAGTTCAACTGTTTAAAATAAAATATACAAATGGAAAGAAAAAAACATTTTATCCGATAAATAAAATTAGAAATGCGTGATGTTTGAAAAGATTGACTGCTTCTTATTTAAATTTTTTAAATATTAATTTGACAGATGTGTTTTTAGAATGAAACGTTGATCTGAATTTACATTCGTAAAATGTGCGAAACTACATAAGTAGGTGGATAACTTTTCGGAATAAATTAAAATTTATTATTATTGATTCGACTAAATAAATATTTTCGTGAGTCAGTTAAGGATATCAGAAAAATAATATTTTTTGCGCTAAATATTACCGCATGTATGATGTAAAGTAATATTTTTGAATTTTCTTTTTTGGTAATTTTGATTATTAACATACAACTACAGTTAAACCCTAAATATTAAATACATTGAAAGAATTTATCAAATGTCGTATTCTTTACGTTTTAATAATGGAATGTTGCAGATATTTGGTTTTTATTTAAATGATCATATGGAGCTCATTAAAACTCTTCCCGTATATTCATGCCTATTTATTTAATTTCGCAAATACTAAGATTTACTTAAATTAGTATAAAACCCTTTTAAAAATTGTCAAGACGATATTTCATAAATTCTTTCGATGTATTTAATATTTATGGTTTAACTGTATTTAAAATTTAGGCAAACCTCCCTAAAATTGAATAATAAGTTTTGCTTACGAAAAGTACCTTTATATCGGCTAAAACTTAAATATTTTTAAAGCTAAGTATGTTTTGACGATCTTGATTTGGCTAAAATTTAAAATGCCTTTTTTAAGATTTAAATTACATTTCTGAAGTTAATGCTGTCTGGAGTTAAATTGAAGGATACTTTGATTGTGGTCCCTAGGGAGCAAGATTGGGTTAACTCTTCTACCCTACTTTAAAGGGAAGCATCGCGAAACAAGCTAAAGGAAGAGTTAATTTAATATAATTTAATTTCTATTTTATGTTGCTAGAAAGAACCCCATTTGATTTATAACCGGATAGATTACCGTTTTCATCCTTTTGATAATAAATACCTCTCATCGTTGAACAATTTTTGTATGCCTTTGCCCCGCTTCGTCTAAATGAGTTATATCTGTCTGCTTGGTAATGTTACTTCTGTCCTACAGCATTTCCGTCCTACGATACTTCGGACCTAAGACAGCTGTAGGTCGGATGTACATTCTAGTGTGTTAATCCGACCTACGCATGAACTGCAGATATTGTCAGTATGTAGTGCTTCCAGAAGGAACAATGTTCCGGTTGCACACAAATTTAAGACATATGGTCTGATGCACACTTTTTGAGGTCGGATGCACACTTCAGGCGCGCAACTAGACATTTGGTTAGGGGGGGGCTAGGTGGAAATATTTCGCGCGAAGCGCGAAAATTTTTTTTGGCCCCCCCCTTAACATTTTTAGGGGGGGGGCAAGAAAAATGTGTGTTATACTTAAAAAATAAGAAACTAACCTTACCAACCTGTATTCAGTAAGTCAACACATCTGATATGAAATAAAACAAGAAATCTATTCTGGTCAGGGGTGGATACAGCTGGGGGGAGGCGGGGGAAATTTGCCCCCCCCTGAATTTGGAATTTTTTGTTCCTATTTTCAGAATAGCTTCTCAATAGCATGCTTAATTGGGAAAGAAACCCTAGTGCAAAACAGGAAAAATATCTGTCTTGATAAACTATAATGTGTGAAAAGTTAAATCTAGTTTTTTAGTCTTTTGTCATTAATTTTCACTCTTTTTGAGTCTTTTAAGTCAAACAAAATTTTTGCCTGCGCCGCGATTTTTGGTTCCTAATTATGAATTTTTTTGTTCATAAAAAATCTTGCCCCCCCCCCCTCACTTAAATCCTTTATCCGCCCCTGATTCTGGTATAAATCACAAAAATAATTAATTTACAATACAAATTACATATATATTATATATGAATAAATTTTCATTAGTTATCCATAAATCAATTATATGTACATTGTACTCAAAAACTGACAAGAAATGCCTTTCATTAAAAATTCATGATTTTACATGAAAAATATTTTTTTTAATATGACACATCACACAATATTTGCGGTGAACATGAAGGATTAATTTAATAGTTGTACTACAGTATTACAGCAATATCATAATAAGTGGCAGAACTGATAGTGAAAATATCTAAAAAATACTTAATAAACCCCCTTTCCCTTTCCCAGGAAAAAAACAGAATAATGAAAACAACAAAGATTAAGGCACCTTGGAACCTTGTCAACCTGTTCTGATCTACGGCAGTAGTTAGGCTCGGAGACGAAGGGGGTCTGTGTGTGTGTAATGTGTATATATGGTGTATTAAGTGCTGTATCGATTGAACTATAAGCTCAATAAACTAACGTTCAATTATCTTTTTTTTTTATGATAAGAGCTCTTAAGTTTCCTCAGGGTCAGGATTCATGAATCGCTAAATTGCAAAACAGGGTGGACTTGGTCACTTCTTGCCCCCCCCTACAGGGGGGGGCAAGACTTCTTAAGGGAGGGCCTGGCCCCCCTGGCCCCCCCCCTAGTTGCGCGCCTGGCACACTTTAGTAGGTCGGATGCACACCTTTAGTAGGTCGGATGCACACCTTTAGTAGGTCGGATGCACAACTTTAGTAGGTCGGATGCACAACTTTAGTAGGTCGGATGCACAACGTTTTGATAGGTCGGATGCACAATTTTTTAGGTTGGTTGCACTCTTCTTTAGGTCGGACGCACAATAAATGTCAACTTAGCCTAATCTATAACCCCACATATCGGCTATAACTTTGTCATTTGATAAATGTGGCCATAGCGCTCGGCCCCCTAGCCGCAGCGCTTGGCCCAGAAATTGTTTTAACCTAACCCCACATATTTGCTATAACTTTGTCATTTTGATAAATGTGGCCACAGCGCTCGGCCCCCTAGCCGCAGTGCAACTTGTGCTGTGCAACCGACCTATACCTATAGGTTGGATACACTAACTTTTTTTATGGAGTGTGTATCCGACCTACAGTACATCGGACCGGCCACTCAGAATCGTTTGTAAACAATGAAGTATGCTCTGCTAAAGATTGTTTTTGTTCGTCTCTTTGTGAAAATGTTATATTGCATTTTGTAAAAGAAAGAAATCCCCATGGGAAAAAATTAGGAAGCAATGCTAGGTAACCGGCAAAAAAGTTCACTGAAAAAAAGTTTTCGGAAATGAAGTCCTTTTGGCACTAAAAAAGTTATTTGGAAAAAACTCCTTGGTATAAAAGTCTCTGGAAATAAAGGCCTACCATTTTGAGACTTTATTTTCTAGGACTTATTTTCTGGTTCCAGGATGATTTTTTACAAAAAGTCCTTTTAAAGTGTAAACTGCATGGAAACAAAAGATGTTTACAACCATGGAAAAAAGGGACTTGATATTAAAAATACCCGTGGGCCGTGGGTATATTCAATATCATAGAAGATAAGTCTAAGTATTGACCCCATTTTCCCAAGACATGAAACTTTTTTTATCCTGTTATCTTATTTCCTCAGACTGTATTGGCAGCCCCCATATTATTTTAGGGAAAAAACGTCCCAGGAATCTAAAACTCAGTACTTTTCCAGCGACATTTTCTCCTAGGACTTCAGAAAATTGAGACTTTTTTACCAAAGGTTTTTTTCCAGGTTTTTTTTCAGAAATTTTTCTTACATAGGTTCCAATACCCTGCCTACAGATGAGAGAGTTCAATCGATAAAGTAGGATCAAAATGTTTTTAATTTTTACCATTTCCTCAATTGTTTCAAATGCTTAAACTCCACATAGTCACTTTGTAGAGAAACCACAGATAACAATCTATTTTCAAAGAGAAAATTATAGATATCATGCAATCCTAATCAAACATAGCTTCTACAGGTACCGTTGTGTATCGTACATGCCTCTCTATAAAGGAAAAGATAATTGAAATTGAATGTCTACAGGCTGCAGGAATACAAAACTAACACTTGCATAAAGCATATGCTATAATTGTTTATCAAGTAGGTGGGGGGAGGGAGATTTTAGAATAAGGTAAAATTTGAAAATAAATGGCGCGAAGCGCGAAGAAAAGTTTTCAATACTTTATAAGGGGGAAACGCTCATTTGCAAATGGGTGCAAGCTCATTTTTACTCAGCACACCTGACTTTTAAGACTTGCCCATTAACCCCGGGTGAGGGGGGGAAGGTAACTAATGCGCCCCCCTCTGTCTACGCGCCTCATTAAGCGAACTCTAAACGTAAATTTACGGATGTTAAGTACATTTACAAAGGGGGTTTCCCAAGCAGCAACTTCCCAAGGATATTTTCCCAAGTGGCAACTTCTCAACTTTGTCCTGACCGCAGTGCTCGAACTAGCCTGTTCAAGCCACAGTGCTCGAACTAGCATGCTTGAGCCGCAGTGCTTGGCCCACGCAGCAGCCTACGGCTCATCAGAATGCCTAACCTAACTTTTTGGAAAATACCTAAAACCATTTCATGTGACCATCCAGTTTTAAAATAGATAGTATGTCTGATTCACAACGGTACCCTTTAACCCTGTGTCTAATGAAGAATGAACGAGTTAACCAAGTTTTTTTTCTAATTAGAAAATCAACGATATTTTCCCGATTATTGATCAAATAAAGAATTCCTTTGCGAAATAGATATGATCCTCTTTAAATCTAAGTATATATTCATACACATACATACAAACATACATACATACATACATACATACATACATACATACATACATACATACATACATGCATACATACATACATACATACACCTATACATACATACATACATACATGCATACATACATACATACATACATACATACATACATACATACATACATACATACATACATACATACATAAACGGGGCTTTTATTTTCCAACTTTTAATTGTGGCTTTATCTGTGAGTGTGAGCATCTTCTCTTTTTACAGTAGAAAACAAGTTTGTGTATTTGATAATATTTTTTCGCGCATTTTTGAAATTTTGATCATTCATAATCCTTCCCTGGGGTCACGTGAGGTCCCACACAAAATTTTGGGCCGATCGGTTCAGCCGTTTTGACGATTATTGGATACAAACAGTCATACATTCTTAGCTTATCGGACATATCAAGAATTCAATCAATTAACCATGTTCCGTAATTATTGTAGTTGGTAAGCCACAGTTTTGAAAACTCAAAAGTACAAATTTTGGATTTAATTTATTTGGTAAATGTACTTTCAGTTTCATACTGACAACTGGGCCGCTAGAAACTAAAAATAAATAGTTTATAGTTTTATTTATTATTTACATTTTTATACCTGCCCCCCTCCCCCCCCCATCCTACGATATTGGCCTATATATCAGGACGGAATGCCGACTACTCATGGTAGGGGGTTTACACTGCCTCAGTTTACTAGTTTCACGCCAGTATTGATTCATCCGTCCTACGGGCAGGAGATACTATACAGGCCTCGTAGGCCTTAGTTCTTCACATCAACATTTAACGTGGGTCAATAATTCTTATCGGTGAAAAAAGTGATGAAATTATTGTCAAAAGTGCTGTTAAATTCGGGATGTTTCTAATTTTAGTACACAATTTCAAAGGTCAAAAAGGCTTTGTTTACATACGAGACTTTTTTATTGAATTTTCTAAAATATTTAGCTGTTTATAGTGCAAAATCATGTATTTTGAGTGATTTATATTTATTTTTGTAAAATTTTCATTATTTTTTATCATGAATTGAAAAATGTGTTTGCATGATAAGTAATTACTTGGGTGTAAATATAATTATACGTTGCACAATGTACAACAACCACCCTTTTCAAATAATTAACTAATTACTCACTGAAAGGGAGTGTTCGCGAAAAATGAAAGAGGGTACAGGCAATTACGGCTAATAATAACCTATGTAATATCTAAATAATTTGTTTGAAATCAAATTAATTATTTTACGATACGAGTAGTATATTGCAACTTTCTGAATTTGTATGGACGCTACGTTCTTCGGTATGAATAGTTTTTAACAATTTTCTCCTTATATACGCAACAGGTAGAAGTAAGATAGTATGTGATCAAAAGCGATCATTTTTCGCCGTAAGCCTTTACTCTCTTTCGTTTTTCGCGAACACTCACTTTAACAACGAATTGAACCATCATATTTGGGTATGGAATATGAAAAACAGGGGGAGGGGTGCTACACAAACCCCCCCCCCCCCATTAAACAAACTAATTTTCGCGTGTATCTTTCTATCACCGAATTTTTAAAAAGCTATCCTGCAATGGAGCAAAGGGCGCATTCAGGAATTTGTCCATGGGGGGAGTACATTTTTTTTCTTTCCAGGGGGGGGGGCTCAGCACCCATTGGGGCCTAAAAAACCCTGAAATCAATAGATTTCACTGGTCCCATGAATACACCTCTGAATGGAGACATGTTCTTAAATAAATAAATCACATGTTTTTGAAAGTAGACACTTATGATTTGCACCGTAAAAGTTTAGCTCTGTAAACTTTTGAGCTAATCTATGCAATAATATGGATGCATGTTTATAGGCAGAGTTAATGACGACCTACAACACTTTCTATGTAATGGCTAAATTTTGCCTTCTGTCTTAAATATATATGTTTTAAATGATAACTACATGTTTTGGCAAAGAAAGACACAGTTATTGTTGCAAAGAACCAAGAGTGCTAGAAAAGTGACAGAATTTAGATTCCGGGCAGTCGTCTCTGAAGTCTCATACGGTGACTTATGACTAGAGCATGCAACCCTTAAGATAAAGTTAGAAATTTGTAATTAATATTTTCGAACCCCAATTGCATGTTTTTAATTTTTATATGGAACGTCCTGTTCATATTTGAAACCAAATCTATTCACCGCTTCGTATTGTGCAATTAAACAATAGAAATATACAAGCGCTAATCCTTGCATTCTTCGGTTTTACTTCCGGTTTTCATTATTTAGAAAAAATTGCCAATATTGGAAAGAAGAAAAGTTGATAAATTTTACACTTAATTTCGCCAATGAGGTTGAAAAATATCACCTAGGTTTGCTTTCTTAAAAGTCAAATCTTGCAAACAATGTAGTAATACAGGGTGATCATTTTTCAAACTTTGAAAATGATGTTTTCAGCACAAAAATTCAATAAATGAAAAATATTGTTGCGGCCCACTCTACATGCTGTTTTTTTTACCCTATCTATTTTACCACGACTCGACATATTATACAATTTCCACAAAATTTACAGTTCATCGATTAGAATCTAAAAAGGTTTTTTAATGATTTTTTTTAATTAAACGGGTCAAACTTTTTCTATTTTGCTTTATTTTATAACCGCTTGTATACCTCCATTAAATAAATAGTAAACTATATAAATTGTATCTCTATAAATATATCAAATGGTTTTCTATAAAAAGGTTTATTGTCCTGTATACACTGCACATAAACCTTCAGTTTCTGTACTCGGCAATTTGTGCAAATTTATTTCAATATTCTAAATCAATATCTTGGGAATATATAAACACTAACAGAGAGCTCCAAGTAGCAAGAGTCAAAAATATATTTTTTAAATATCATGGGAATTTCCAAAATTTAAAAATATCAGGTTGGTTGATTAAAAGTGGAAAAACTAGTTAAAAAACGTGGCGCGCAAGGAGTTCCAAAAATTTGAGTTTTACATTGTAAATTGTATAAATTTACGAAACCACTCCTATAGTTCGCTTTGCTTGTAGAAGTCTCTGAAATACTAATTCATCAAGGTGTGTTGTCTGTATAGTTTAATGCAGGGTTACCCAAAAAGAATGAGATTTCAGAGACGGCTTATAGCGATTTATTTTTCTTATTTGCATTTATTTTCTGCTGAATACTATCTTAATTTCCTTATTAGTTTTAAAGGAACTTTTAGTGTGGCTTCAAGTGACCCTCCATGAAAAGATGGCAATGTCTGATTCACAAAAGTACCTTTGCAATCATTATCTGATCAATAATGAAAAGTGTTCAAATCTGATATTTCCTTTTTGTGAATCGGCCATATTTGCACGGAGTGTCATTTGAAATTACGCTTACAGTCCCTTTAAGAGGAATTCTTACTGTGATGGTCTTTTACCGTAGTGTAAACTCAAACACTAACTTTAGTAATCATTCTTTGAGTGAATGAAAAGAATTATTTTCGGGCAAAAAAGCAAAAGTTGTAATAGTAGATTCTATCCATCATTCTTGTTTGAGTGGTCAAATCGGTGTTTACCAAACACTGCTTTTATATATTTTCACTTTTATAAATCCCTCCAATTTGAAGTCTCATTCTTTGTGAGTAACCTTGTATTTGTTTTGTTATTCTTCACACCATTTTCTCAGCAGGTCCTTTCTCTATATATTTCTTTAAACCTTATGAGGTCCCTTTGCCAATCTCTCTTTGAGCAAAGCCTTCGAACCATATGAAAGATTTGATAAACTCGAATTGATTAAAACCATTCACGCACCTTCAAAATTTTCCACTTCTGAATGATGACTGAAAAATGAATAAAATTAATAAAATTACATCTTTTAGATCCCCTTCGTTTACTGGAAATATTTATTAGTCAATGAGGAAGTTATATTCTTATAGAATGCATACATTAAAGGAGATTTTAAAGCTTGAGAAATTTTAATTCCATTTCCTGTTTCCTGTGCAAAGTGTACACGTGCACCGCGCAAAATGGAAAAAACGCAAAATGCACAGTATTTATCCATTTTTAAAATCTAAATCTTTTGTGAAGCCTCAAGGAAAAAATATTATCTATATATATGATTTGCTTGTCTGTCTGCCTGTTTGTTTGTTTGTATCCAATAAACGTCAAAACGGCTGAACCGATCGGGCCCAAATTTTTGAGGGACCTGGCGTGTTTATGGATGATCGAATTATCAAAAATTTGATTTTTGAAAATTTCAAAATTCACGAAATTTTTTAATAAAATCCGCGAAATTTTTTGTTTATTTTTGTTTTACAATGTATACAAAGAGAACATGTTCACAATTAAAATAGAAGATGGTCGCTTAGCGCCCTAAAAGCCTAGTATTTATATATTAGCTTTGATACAAGCTTGAGTCATCATCAGCGTAAAACGTAAAATGCAATCATTATCAATTCACTGCAAAGTTAAAAATTAAAAATATCAATTCTGAACTTTTCTAAAACCCCAGGGAAAAAAGTAATATAGTGATATAGTTTGTCACATTAGCGCACTGAATTATAGATATAGCTAGTTCTAAACAAAGGTTTTGAGCAGTATTTTTTTTCTGAATTGTCATGCATGGCAGAGACCAACATTTTTATAATAATTATAGAAAGAGTTGGCTGATTTTAGGCCACCTCCATCTAACAGTGCCATCTTTCGGCCATTTTCTTGCTAATAGCCTATATTATTTTAGGAATGGGGGGGGGGCACTATCCCCCTCTGTATACGCCTCGGGCCTGGCAACCCTTGTAAATTCTGTGCCCGGGCCTGGCAACCCTTGTAAATTCTATGCCCCTTGACCGGGCTATAATTCTCTTAATTTACTCCGGAAGTAAAGATTGACTAAGATAACCAAACTACAAACCGGAAACGGAATTCAAATTAACGAATTAATTACAAGATTTAATAACTAAGTAAAACTCACATTTCTTCAATTTAACCCGGATAAAAAGTCTTTATCAGACTAGGAAGCAAGAAACTGCAAAGTAAACACAAAAATAAAAATAAAAATGCATAAAAACGAGTTATGGTGAATCCTTCATACCCTTCTTTAATTCACAAAAAAAAATCTTCTTTTTAAAAGAAGTAATACCAGTTGTAGAATAAAGTTTGAGTCAGAAATCAATAATTGGTACAGCATCCGTATCTACAGATACGTAAACACTCCCTTTTTGGGTGTTAAAGTGGAAGGAAGGGGGGTATAGGTAGGGGTGGGGGGAGGATGTACGAATAACAATAGAAGATCTATATCTATATTTATATGAATACCATCTCCGATAATTCGAATGTCCAAACATAACAACAATAGTGTGAATAAAAGTACACATATTGTTCATTTATCTAAATATGTAATAATGTAAGGTAGTCTGTTTGGGTGCCTTAGTGTTTGTTTGTATGTCCGATCGCCACTTACGAACCCCTTGACCGATTTGGCTCAAACTTTGATTGGTGGATTTCGGAAAAACCACGAGATCGTTCTTGAATTATTTAAAAAGAAATCCAAGTGAAGTAGGCAGACATTATTTTTCAGGTAAAGCTGGGTTAAAAAGCTAGTAATTGCTGTATCTACAGAGCGTCCCATATCATATTAGATTATCTCTAAGTTTAAACGCAAAAAAAACCATAATACTCGAAAAATCTAGCATTGTCCGCAAGAAACTTCTTATATTAGCCTTATTAAAGTTTTCAAAATGATTCATTCTTCTTAAATTATCTGATTAGTCCCGAAAATCGTAATATTGACCGATTAACGATCTAATATCTGAGACATCCTGTATATAAATGTTCACTAAGATACTAGAGAGTGTAATTGTAGGAATAAATGTTAAACCAATGTTTAAATAATCTTCCTGGGTCGTTATTTTCAACGTATTTATTCAATCAGATTTCGTGTGCTGTCTGTCATAGAACACTACTTAAATATTTATCCAGTGTTTTGGACTTAAAAGTCCGGCCTGAGAGAGTTAATATTGAAAGCTTATCTCGATCCTAAATATGAAGATAAATGCTTTATCACTCAACCAAAGTGATCCCTGCATGGTATGACCATTACGACACGGTGGACTAAGCCAGTGGGGTCGGTGAAATAGGCCTAGGATTAGGCCGGGTACTGTAAAAAGTCTGAATGTGCCGTGGGAGTTGTCATAGTTAGCCCTCCGACGGGACTATATGCCAAGAAAATTGACCCCTTTTCTATGTTAGTCTGGTTAGGGCGACGTACTGTACAGAATATGGTCGGGTCAGTACACGCTGTTATCTGGCAGGCCGGTACAAACTGGGTAGGTCCTGTTTGAATTCAAATTTACTACGGCCCAGAGTGACGAGGCTCGAGAATTTAATTTAATCCATGGATCTACATAATATGGAAATTATTTCTTGATCCTGAGATTCATCACAATGTTCAAGTTCTGACTTCAGCGCCTTTTATCTACTGCTTGTTATGAAAGTATGACTTATAAACTAAACTAAGGAGAATTTCCTGTTAAATATTTCGCTTTAATAATTCCTAGATACACACTCAACGAGCACCACCTTTTATAATTGATTTTCTCCCCTTCACGCCTTCAGGAAGGATTATATTAGAGGATTATCATGTTCTCCTCCCCCGCCCTTCCTACTCCCAAGGGGATTAGTGAGGGATTAACATGCATGTCCCCCCCCCCCCCCCCGGGGCCGGGAAAGAAAATATTATTACAATGACATGAATTGTTACAAGGAGAATTGAATAGAAGGAGGGGGCAATAGGGTTTCCGTTCACTTTGCTGTGACGTTTTTGGACTGCTGAAGAACTAGTTTTTGCGTAACAACAATAATAAAGATTGTAAACAATAACATAAAATGATAAACAGACATCTGGCGCATCTCCGGCGTATCTCTGGCGTTAGATGGAGATTGACCGTATGCTAACTCATGTTTGTTTACATTAGATCAGCTGCCTTTGTTATTGTTGTTACGCAAAGACTAGTTCTCCAGCAGCCCAAAAACGTCACAGCAAAGTGTACGGAAACCCTATCGCCCCCTCCTTGTATTCAATTCTCCTTGAATTGTTAGAAAGTATGTCGTAATGCAAGCATGTACATTAATGTACACTGCAGTACACTTACATGTACATTGTACACTGTACACTTTACGACTCCTTATAAATATAATTAGTCCCATCAATTTTTATTTTATTATCAACTACCTAAAGGGCGCCCGTGGAAAAAAATTTTTTTTGAGAAAACAAATTTTCGATTTTTTTACCTTTAACAAAGGGGGCCACCCATGAGTGTCCACAAAAAATTTCAGTCCAATCGGTCCAGCCGTTTGGCCGGCTATATACGCAACATATATATATACGAATGTCTTTATTATATCTTGTATCTCTGTGTTGTGTTGTGTATATGTATCTCTTTGTGTGATTCATGATGTATTTACATGTATAATCCATGTAATAATGATGTATGTATTGTATATTTACTCACCTATACTATACTAATATATTGAATTACACATTCTAACATTAAATACAATTTACCACAGTAATATGTCAATATATTTATATTTTGTATATGTCGGCATAGAAGAAAATATCTATTATCATCGATTTAACAAAATGTGATTATGATTTTATATGTATCTAATAATTTGTAAATTGCAGTTAAGTGCTGTATTTTTTTAAAAAGGAAAATCATTGCAAAAAATTGTTTTGTAATATTTTTTTAAAAATACGCAATATGTGATAAAAAAATCTCGGAATTTTAGTTGTTTAAAGAATTTTAACTACTGAGGATCGTCATGATAGGCGTGAAACATTATGTTTAGTATAATTCTTTTTTAATAAAAAATGTAAAGTTAAAAACTGAAATATTTTATATATATATATTTTTCTCCGTCTATCTAGCTATGTATCTAATCTAATGGGATCTACACATTTTTCATCGCTTTTTTATCTATCTAGTATTTTCCCATCTTTCTCTAGCTCTCTGAATGAAATTGAACCAAATTTTTCAATCCTATGTTGTAGACCTTTGATATTTCAAACTAAATATTCTCTTAGTTCAAATAGTCCAAGTTTGAAATATGAAAGGTTTACACCATCTGGTTGAAAAGATATAGTTTTAATGAATTTAGTAATAACCCCCATATTTTGGTAACCTGAACATAAATGTATATATATATTACGTTATAATCATCTGACCGTATTATAGGTCAGTTTTAATCTTTATCTGTACCTGGATACTCAAATATAGTGTAGTTCAATATGAACCACTGTTTTATTACGGTCAGAAATATTCCGTTGCTCGGTAGAGAGTATAGAGTTCTATTGCTTTGTGTGTCGATAAATGCATACTTGAGAATACAGAGGGTTATATCTGGATTGATACATACTTGAATACAGAGGGTTGTATCTGGATAGATACATACTTGAATACAGAGGGTTGTATCTGGATAGATACATACTTGAATACAGAGGGTTGTATCTGGATAGATACATACTTGAATACAGAGAGAGTTGTATCTGGATAGATACATACCTGAATACAGAGGGTTTTATCTGGATAGATACATACTTGAATACAGAGGGTTGTATCTGGATTGATGCATACTTAAAGTACTATTGGAGTAAGGCATTTGTTACATAGTTATTAGAAAAGGAATTGAGTCTTTGCCACAAACTACAATTTCATAATCATTATATTTTTGTAACCTGAGGGTGTAAACCTTTGATATTTCAGACCTAGATTATTTGATGCAACAGAATTATATCAAAGGTCTATGCCATCGGGTTACAAATAAATAGGTGTTGAAAAATTAGACTTTGTCGCAAAAACTCATTTACTTTGAGTTTGTGGCAAAAAAAACTCAATTCGTGTATTTGGTCTCAGTATAAAAATATGTTTGTCTTTCTCAGTAGCTTTTCAATAAGAATAGTTATAATTAAAAACATTTCAATCATTACGTGAAATTACTTTCCTTTTAGTAATAAATCTTGATGAGTAAATTTGGGAATATAGGTATCAATTTTCAGCTTTGATGCCTGTTTCCTTTCAAGCTTATGCAAGATTTTGATAACTCTCTACTTATCTAATTTACATCCGCTCTCTTCTATTCTAAACTCCTGAGAGGGGGGTGGGGGGGAGGGGGGTGAAAATAAATAATAAAAATTAGATGTACAAATGTATTTTTTAAATAAATCATAATAGTACTTATAGAGAACAAATTCTTAGTTTAACGATATAAAAGGTATTTTACAAATTTTAACATTTAAAAGATGCCATAAATGATTCACATCGGTACCCTTAAAACTTTTTTTTAAAAACTTATAGGCCGAATGATCGCGTATCTTCGTATCTCTTTATTGAAAAACTTCAATCTTACGACCTTGTTTTTTCAAGAAATTAACAGGTAGAAACTGAAGTAAAATTATTTTTGTATTGTTCTTATATCGGATAAGTTTTTCGTCATCGTTTATTACGTTTATGGTACTTTTAGGAATAGTTGACTTCGGTAATAAATCATAAGATTATAAATCATTGTAATGGTGTCCTCGCTGAAACAAAATGAAAAAGTATTAAACATTGTAGAAGAATTATAAGAAAGGTGAAAAAGAAAACTAGGAGAAAAATAAAAAGAAGTGGGAAAGTAAAAAAGTTGTTTTTGAAAAAAAAAATTTAATTTTAAAATTATACAAATATCAGTCTTAAGATCTATTTTTATATTTGAATTTAAAATTGTATGTGAATTTAATGGTTGATTTTATGTAAGTTAATCTACATATTGCTGCACTTGAACATTAAATTTGATATAAAGTTTAATCATTTTTGTATTTCTTTGCCAAATGCAGCAGTTACTCATATTTGTTTAGCCTGGCTTAAGCTGAGATTTAAAGTTAAATTAAATACTTGTTAGCAGTAAATCAAGGTTTATGTGACATGCACTGAATTTTGTGAATATTCAAAACTAACTCCGCCTGTTGGATTGAAATTACAGGGTGTCCCACGAAACATGACTTGGAGGACTTGGAGACTGTCTTTGATATTTGAAATTATTTGCAGCATTTATTTGTCAACCTAATTTGACATGCATATTTCTAGAAACAACCATGTAAGAAGTTTCATACTCATAGCATTTCCAAATTGTTGTCTGCGTTTTTTGTGCTCTCTGTTGACCTATTCATGCCGCACATTTTTCATAGAATCAAAGACGACCTTCGAGTGGTTTCTTAGTTTTCATGTTTCATGGGACATGTAGATCTTGGATAAATCTGCCATTAAACATTCAAAGTTTAAGTTTAAATATTATAGAGAGTTTAACTCCAGTTTATTGGATTATTTAATTATAATTAGTAATAACTCCACCATAATAGATTAGAGTTTAACTCCACCATATTGGATTAGAGCTTAACTCCCCCATATTGGATTAGAGCTTAACTCCCCCATATTGGATTAGAGTTTAACTCCACCATATAGGATTAGAGTTTAACTCCCCCATATTAGATTAGAGTTTAACTCCACCATATTGTTATAGTTTAACTCCACCATATTGGATTATAGTTTAACTCCACCATATTGGATTAGAGTTTAACTCCACCATATTGGATTAGAGTTTAACTCCACCATATTGGATTAGAGTTGAACTCTTTACTTCTTTTTACATAAAATATTTAACATGAATTTCTTTACTGTAAGTTTTGTGTGTAAAGTGGCAAACATTTCACATTGTTTATTTTACTTTGTACACTGTTTACACAACTCTTTGTAAAAATACTATAATTTGATATATTCTAAATATTACCAAGACGTTTTAAGTGTTCACGTGTGTGTAAATATATATTAATGCTGTTAAACAGATAAGTCCACAACAACAACAACATGTGTCTGCCTTTAAGCCTAATCATCGTATTCCCCTAGTTTTACAGATTAGTACATAGGGTGTCTATGATAGGAGACAGGAAACAGGAGACAGGAGATAGGAAACAGGAGACATGAGAAAGGAGAAAGGAGAAAGGAGAAAGAAGAAAGAAGAAAGGAGACAGGAGACAGGAGACAGGAGACAGGAGACAGGAGACAGGATATAAGAGAAAATGCTCTATGGCCAGAGAAAGAGAAGAGGGAGAGTAGGGGTTATATTTACAAAAAATCTACATTTAATTTATTTTGATTAACTTCGGTCTGATAATATGTATATTTTGTTCGTTCCTTTACTGACATTTTTGTGCATTTTTATTTTCTATTCCCCGCATTTATTATTTAGAAGGAGGGTTCTACAAATGGATTATTCAAAAGGTATCCGTCCATGCATTATATATGATGAAACTAAACTAGCACAATACAAAATTTATAATATTCCAACTTAACAGAACTGGAGTTTGAAAAGTATAAACTCCAGTAAACCACGGTTTTAGATATTTTTACGCCCCAGTAAAGCCCCAGAGCTAAGACTCGAGCTCGAGGTAGACTCGAGTTTTAGTTTTTGACTTATGGTTAAGAGCGGTGGATCGTAAATTTTGTAAAAAAAAGTGCTTTATCATTTGAAATCTGAAAACGTATTTTTAGTGTGAGAATACTTTGATTCTTGAAAATAAGCACACTATGGACAAAAATACTTTCAAAATAATTAAAAATTGAATGGGGTTTTATCATTGGCCGTATAATTGTCATGTTCAACAAACTAAAGGCCATCTAGTTCAGATGAACAAATTTAAGACTCGAGAGAGAATCGGGTGTAACTAAGCCTTGACTTTGAAAATCTCAGCTCCGTACAAATAACAATTCTATGTACACATGTACAGTGCACAGCCACAGAACCCCAAAATTTAAAAGAGTATCATAGAACGAAACTCCCGAGTTTCCTTTTTGGGGTCCAAACATTTGTGTAGATTTTGATTAAAGAGATTTAAAAAAATGAAGTATATGAAGAAATTGAATAAACAAATATTTCATAACAAAATATTGATATCCGCAAAACTGCCTAACCCCATTCTTAAAAAAACCCGGGTTCCAAAACTGGTTGTTTTCATAACGAAAACCTGTCTTAAGTTTTGGGCTCTGGCTTTACTTTGAAAATCTCAGCTCCGTACAAATAAGAATTCTATGTACACATTGTACAGTGTACAGCCACAGGGTTCCCCACTAAGAGTTTAACGACCATCTAAATACCACCAAGGATGTAAGGCAAGGAAAGTTATTTCAGAAGTGTACACATCTTTAGTACTGCAGTGTACTGTCTCTGGGCGCTAATGTAAACACAAGACGGATGTCGAAACCTGACATGGGATCCATCATTCACATAAAAAATCAATGAAATATTCTGGTCATAGGAAACTATTATGTGAATTATCAAAATTATCAAAATTTAATGCTTTTAACCTCCCCGGATACTAAACGAACACTGATGCATCTACTATTGTTTACAAATTCCGCCCAAAGAGAACTGGTTTCAATATGTACACAGAGTATACACAACCGCAATTGACTTTCCTTGCCTTACATTCTTGAATACCACGATCTAAAGATTAAATTAAGTCTTATTTTTCAAAACAATCTTAAATTGAAAATGGCTTTGTAAAAAACTTTTTCATGTTTAGGTGAAACAAGCCAAGAGCTTTTGAAACAACTTTTTTTCTCATTCTTTGTTGGTAACTTAAATAACCTCTATTGTTTGACAGTGCCTCACATTAATCCAGTAAATATAGTCCTGTGTATTTGTGTGCAAGGTTGATATAGTGAATTTTAGCATCTCTGACAAGCAAGAAAATGGCTGATATTCTTTTATTTCCAGATAAAAACCTATAAGGGTCACTTAAATTGCATTGACCATCCCGTCTCATGTTTTTAGTGTACAATTAATCCCCCCCCCNCCTGGCAACCTCCTTAAACTTTACTCCAGCACCTTCTTGGGGAATAAAATTACAAGTGGGGGAATCTTCGGAACGTCATGGGGAAAACATAAGCTAAGAAGGGAAGCGGGGAATATTGTAAATTATTTAAAACTGAAAAATAAATGATTTCGAATAAGTAGAAACTTAAAGAAAAGGAGAGAAAAAGATATAAAAAATTTGAAGAAAATGAATGAAGCAAAAATAGAAATGAAATTAAAAACAGTCAAAAAAAAAAGGAGGAAGGAAGTAAAATGGAGAAGAAAAACGAAAGATTAAGGAAGTTAGGAGGAGGGGGGAGGTGAAATTATATTGAAAGGGAGGCGATGGGGAGGGGAGTGGGAGGAAATATTTTTTCCTTCTGATTTCTAAATTTTTTTCTAATTTTAATATTAATTATGAATTTTTTTCGTGCCACTTTTTCGTTATATTTATTTTTGAAATAAAACTCATATTTTGGAATGTTTCCCTTTAAGTATATACTAGGAAGGGAGGGACGAGGGAGGGAACCCCTGGACGCCATGAGCCTCCGCCGTGCAGACATGAGCCTTATTTTCAACATAGTGGCATAAGAATTTTTTCCTATTTTTTTAGATTCAGATTATTTGTCAATGTCAACTATTTTATATTATCTTAATCTGATAAACATTTCAAAAAAGATATTGCTTAAATCAAAGATTATAAAATATCAAATAAAATTAATTTCAGATTTTTTTGAAATTTCATAAACCAATTTATCAGCCATACTTAGTCACTGTTTATAATAAATACTTTTGATCTTTGATAAAATGTTCATGCCACTATTTCGAAAAAAATACAAAAATTCTTTACTACATGTAAAACCAAGAGTTTTAAGGAAACTATTCTGTATAGCAGAGGCTCGTTTACTGTAAAGCGGAGGCTCTCACTGCATGGAGGGGGCTCAGTCTGCCTAGCAAATCTTGGAGGCTCGTGCTGCTTAGTGGAGGCTCATGGCGTCCGGTGGTTCCCTCCCTCCACGGATTTGGGAGTAACATAATATATGTTTCGTAAATACTTAAAGCCTGTGTACACTCAATCTTAGCTTTCATCTAAAGGGTGACTCCGAAAAAATACATTTCAGCTACAGCGTGACACCGAGAAAAACGCATTTTCAAGCTAAATATTGACCCCGGTGAAAAATAACTTTTTATAACAGTTTATGAGAGTGATCCCGAAAAATACATACCTGACAGGAACTGGGTGACCCTAAAAAGTGACCTCCTGGACCTCCTGGACTTCCTTGACCTCCTTGACCTCCTTGACCTTCTTGACCTCCTTGTCCTCCTTGTCCTCCTTGACCTTCTTGACCTCATTGACCTCCTTTACCTCCTTGACCTCCTTGACTTCCTCGACCTCCTTTACCTCCTTTACCTCCTTGACCTCCTTGACCTCCCTTGACCTCCTGGACCTTCTTAATCTACTTGACCTCTTGGATTTCCTGGACCTTCTGGACATCTTGGACCTCCTTAACTCTTGGACCTCTTAACCTTCTGGACCCATCATTTTGATATATCATGTTGTAGAAAATTCCCCCCTGACTTGATAGTCCGTATGCTACATCTCTATTATTCTAGGTAACTAAGTATAAACAGTACACACCAAGGCTAATTATTACCTTGATAATTAGACCAAAGATTGATGAGTTGCAAATGATTTACTTTATTTCTTAAAGGGACTCAAGACTAAATTTCAAGTGCTCTCCATTTAAAGGGTGGTATATCTTGTTCATAAACGGCACTCTTTAAATCTGTGTCTTAAACAGCAGAGAAATCCACGCTAAAGATGAATTGACTAATTTTTACATATTTAAAGATGAATTGACTAATTTTTACATATTTGAAGATGAATTAACTAAATTTTACATATTTAAAGATGAATTAACTAATTTTTACATATTTAAAGATGAATTAACTAATTTTTACAAATTTAAAGATAAATTAACTAATTTCCAATGTCCAACGCAGCAGTTAAAAATTTCAATGAAAACATTAGGGTTCTGTGACTCCCCGCATTTGAAAATACAATGATACTTTTTTTCAAACATAAAACAGCTTGCATACGAAGTTATCAACGATTCCAACCGTTTTTGCCCAAAAAGTAAGAATAACTCCGTCTTTCTTAATCAGCAAGGTTTAGAAAATATGTGTCCGACTCCGAACATCTTTTTCATGGAAAAATTGTAGTAATTAGTAAACAGTTTAAAACATTTATTTTCAGAAAGCTATGATATATCTACTTTTTAATTTAAGCTAATTGTTAAAAATGGAGGAACAAAAAATCCGGAATCGAAACGCTCGGGATAAAAGAAAAGAAAAATCGCAGGAAAAGTTAACTGAGGAGGAAATCAAGAAGAGGTGGAATAAAAATAATAATAATAATAATAATAATAATAATAATAATAATAATAATAATAATAATAATAATAATAATAATAATAATAATAATAATAATAATAATAATAATAATAATAATAATAATAATAATAATAATAATAATAATAATAATAATAATAATAATAATAATAATAATAATAATAATAATAATAATAATAATAATAATAATAATAATAATAATAATAATAATAATAATAATAATAATAATAATAATAATAATAATAATAATAATAATAATAATAATAATAATAATAATAATAATAATAATAATAATAATAATAATAATAATAATAATAATAATAATAATAATAATAATAATAATAATAATAATAATAATAATAATAATAATAATAATAATAATAATAATAATAATAATAATAATAATAATAATAATAATAATAATAATAATAATAATAATAATAATAATAATAATAATAATAATAATAATAATAATAATAATAATAATAATAATAATAATAATAATAATAATAATAATAATAATAATAATAATAATAATAATAATAATAATAATAATAATAATAATAATAATAATAATAATAATAATAATAATAATAATGATAATAATAATAATAATAATGATGATATACAGAGATGATGATAATACTCCTGAAAGAGCTCCTTTGCTAATTAACAACAAAGATGTTTCTCCAGGTATTTATTTATTTTTTCATTCATCTTGTAATTCCTCTTTTCATTCATCCTTTCACATATTCATCCTTTCACATATTCATTCTTTCACATATTCATCCGATCAACTATATTTACTTTCTTTTGCTCATTAATTCTCATTAATTGCTCCTTTCATACATTCTTAAATTAATCATGATCCTTTCATTGATCCTTTCAATACTGTCGCAATATAACGGATATACAATATCAGAAATCCATCAGTTTTCTATTTTGTATTCTCCTCGTAGACTGGGGATTATCTTGACATCTATTTCCTTGTATTTGTCTTGTTTAGATAGATAGATAGAAAGATAGATGGATTATCCATAACAAATATTCGATGTAATTTCATAGGATATATAGAAAGGTTCTTGGCAAAGCTTTCAATTTAAAGGGAGTAACCAGCTATGTAAGGTAGTTGAACTGAGTATGCAGTGTTGTGGAAAACTTCTTTCGGATTCATTTGAGACTTATTAAACTTTTTAAAGATCTGTAGATCCTGAGTTTGAGCTCAAATTCGACGTTCAAAACTCCTACTTTGGGGGTGGATACGCTTTCAGAATTATTTTTTGTAACTTTAAATCTTTTATGTTTATGTAGAATCATTACCTGTACTTTAGCTAGCTGGAACTAAACTATCTATATATCCCTAGAACTATCCTCTGCTCTACTAACTATACTGGAGCTAGCTGGAACTAAACTATCTATCTATCGCTAGAACTATCCTCTGTTCTACTACCTATACTGGAGCTAGCTGGAACTAAACTATCTATCTATCCCTAGAACTATCCTCTGCTATACTAACTATACTGGAGCTAGCTGGAACTAAACTATCTATCTATCCCTAGAACTATCCTCTGCTCTACTACCTATACTGGAGCTAGCTGGAACTAAACTATCTATCTATCACTAGAACTATTCTCTGCGCTACTACCTATACTGGAGCTAGCTGGAACTAAACTATCTATCTATCCCTAGAACTATCCTCTGCTATACTACCTATACTGGAACTAGCTGGAACTAAACTCTGGAGATGGAAAACCTTCCCAATAATTCTCCCTCAACCTGTCAATCCTCAGACAGAATCAGGTCAACTAAAAAGGGACAAATCACTTTTTCAAATATTTGAAAAAAAAATCAAATACACATTTAAACGGGAAAATTACAAATCAATCTTTTTATGACGCTTCTTAAAAAAACGAGTTTATAAATTATTAATTTTATCAGGGCACCCTGTAGGACTTAGAACTATTGACACTTTACCGGGATAACCTTTAAAATGATTGACATATTACTGGGACACCCTGTAGAATTATTGACATATTACTGGGACACCCTGTAGAATTATTGACTAATTACTGGGACACTCTGTAGAATTATTGACTAATTACTTGGACACCCTGTAGAATTATTGACTAATTACTTGGACACCCTGTAGAATTATTGACTAATTACTTGGACACCCTGTAGAATTATTGACTAATTACTGGGACACCCTGTAGAATTATTGACATATTACACTAAAATTCCCCAGGGAGAAGATGTAATTATAGGGTTTCAAGGGGGAATCTGGAATAATGTGCACTATTCCATTCCATTTATTAGTTCACTCAATAAAATTTAACCCAACGAGGTTATAGTGTATAGAGTGCCTACCATATAGTATGTCAATATTAGTAAATAGTTGTTTAAGTGTACAGTACAGCTAAATGATAAATTTTTGCCGAGGATTTTGGAATTTGAGACTCATCTAGCTTTTGTACTTTATGTAATATTCGCAGGAGTACGTATATAATATGTACTTAGACGGACGCGACATATTCAATAATCCAGTGCCGCAAAACATTTACAAAATGGCGACGAAAATGTCGTCTTTAAATTTTTTTTTTTATCAAAGTCTAGGTTTTTGTTTAGTCGGAACTGGAAGCACGAGACGGAAAACTATGAATATGAAAGATTTGTTCGTGGAACCAAACTTTAACGAACTTGATGCAGTTTCTACAGATTCAAAGGAACTTTCATATCATTGCCCAGACCATTTTACATTACGGTGATCGTGACCACTGACCTTGACCATAATTTTTCTTACGACTATGATCATGACCATCATTTTTATTACGACTATGATAATGACCATAATTTTATTACGACTAGGATCATGACCATAATTTTTATTACGACTAGGATCATGACCATAATTTTTATTACGACTAGGATCATGACCATAATTTTTATTACGACTATGATCATGACCATTATTTTTATAACTACTATATGATCATGACCATGACCATGTAAATAACCACAATCATGAGCATGACCATGATGACCATGACAATGAGTATAATTATGACCATAACCCTGGTCCCTAACCATGGCCATGATCTTAATATGAAATGTATCAGGGTGAGCCTAAAAAATTAAATAATTTACAACTGGAGTCAATTCAACAAACAGGAGAATTTGAGGTAAATATAATTCTTGAATAAAGGGATTGTTCAATGCTTTAAAAGAAAAGGCTCGGTCTAGCCTTAGCTTTAGATCGTATATTATTCATTATATCAATTTTTTGTAACTTTTTTGCTGTTTTTTTACATTGTTGCAGACTAAAGTTTATTTGTTTCGGAGAATGAAAAATAATAAACCCATCATACTTAGTTTGAAAACTATAGAATTATACTTCAACATTTCTATATAGACCTGACGTATTACGTAGATATCTGTATAAATGTACAATTTCTTAAGAACAAACAGACCTATATTGTACATGTTGAGAGAGTACATATTACACAACTATGTACAGGTTGAGAGTGTACAGTTTGTTGGTCAAAAGCACACCTGGAGATTGAACCAGGTTCTGCAGAAAGGATCCCAGCAATCAACTTTAACCTTGAGACGGGATCTTGCAAGAGCTCTTCATTTATTAGGTACTAGCTGAAATGCATGGCGTTGCCCGTGGAAAAAAATTTGAATTTTTTTTAAAAAGGTCAAATATAAGCAAAAATACTGGTACTATTTCGTGACCTCGTAGCTCCTTTAGTTTTGATTTAAAGCACAAGTATGTCAAAAGTAATTATTTGTTACAGAGAAATTCAAAACTTTTTCACTCTTCTCAATATCTCTTCGTCATAATTAAAAACATATATACGATGTAAAGCTTCCCTGCACACCTCTCATGAACACAAAACCTTTGCTATTGTTCATAATATAGCAAGCACAAGAACACTCGGAATGTAATCAAACCCTACCTCCTCATCTTAATCCTTCTCTGAGTGCTTAAAGTAATTCATATTATAAAAATATACAATTCAATAATATTTAACTTAGGCGGCCAAAGACTTGCCAACAGCTTTTGAACGCACAAAATAACGTTTTAATTGGTTTAAAAACTATGTAATAAAATGAATTTTCTATAATCTAAAAAGTTTAAGAAACTTTATGCATATCTTTCACCTAAAAACACACGTTTAAAAAAAAGTTTGTAAAAAAAGCATAAACATTAATATTAATATCTATACGATATACTTTATCTAAAAACGGATTGCAATGTTTGGTTTGGAATTTTGACCTTTTTAACATTAGGTTTGGTTTGGCCAGGCTCACCTAAACGGCATAACATTTTAATACTAGAACTATCTTTGAGCGTTGTACCTTAACTCGACTTAGTTATTAGGTCAAAAATCGTCGCCGAAGACAATGCAAGAAAACTTTTAAGGATCTTAAAATTTGTTATATTAATTTTTGATTATATAATTAATTACAATAAATACAAAAAGAGAAAAATATTTTATTTTAGTTGTAACAGCCCGAGAAGGTTTGGTGGGAGAAGGGCTGAGTGTTCTAAACTCTAAGAAAGGTTGGAAGGATGGATTCAAATCTCTCGCGGATTTTCTAATAGGAAATTTTGACAATAAAAAATAACATTTATTACACAATATCAAAGTTTGTAATTTTGAAACAAGACAGAATATTACTCAAGCACTGTAAAGTGTCATTAAAGTCGCGTTTTTTAAAATAAAAAAATAATAATTTTGTTTCAAATATTTATTAATTGTTTATTAGTTAAAATGATTATCCAGGGTTGCCTAGTATGAAAACTACCAATCTACAGCAAAGGAACAAAAATGGAATAAAAAACGTTAATCTTAAAGGGACTGTTAGCGTAATTTCTAGTGACTCTCCATGCATAGATAGCAATACCCGATTTACAACGGTACCCATTATTAAATTAACCTTAATCTGATAAAAAAAAATTTGAAAATAATCTCGTTTTTCTGACATGAAACGTGTTTAATTCTTATAATTTCTTCATAATTTCTTATTAGCAAAAAATTCGCAAGTAACTTTTCACGAGAAACCAGAAATAAAAACTAACAGTTTAAATAATCAAAAACATGGATATCTATTTCAAACTTAATCAGACAAAGGCCAAATTAAAAAAATCTGAGCCGCGGCTCAAATATCAAATTCATTAAATTCAGACTCAAAGGTTTCAAGGGCACCGTTGTAAGTCGGGCATTAAATCTTTGCATGGAGGGTCACTTGAAATTAATAAACACTCCCTTTAACCTATATTTTTTGATAGATTGTCATAAAATATTGCTGGAATTTATTACCTGATACAACGTATAGTATTGCTAATATAAAAACAGAGCTACAATTAGAACACATAGTCTAGTATATGCTAAACATTCAGGGAAACAACTCATATTATCAAATATTCAGCGAGACGGTTTTACAAATTTATTATACTTTATACAAACATAGAGAAAATGAAAAAATACTATACGATCGAGGAAAAATAAATAATTGTTGACGGTGGAAGTATGCTCAGAAAATCCCCTGTCTTCTCATCAAAAGGGTTCGTCCCGAACTAACTCCCTTTTCCCCAAGCTTCGCTCCACCCTAGCCTAGATATTAACCCTAGCTCCCCTCGCTAATCCTTTAATAATTGTATAGGCCATAAACAGGGAGTAAGGAACAGAAGGGAGATATAACTGACGCGGTTCGCACTACCATATGATTATACATGCTTTGCAGACGGGTACTCCAATTGAATAAGAAATATTTGTCTAATGTACAATTACCGCGTATACAATAACCTATTCTGAATATTTCTAATACAAATGGAGTACCGTCTGCAAAGCATGTATAATCATATGGTAGGGCGAACTGCGTCAGTTATATCTCCCTTCTATTCTTTATTCCCTGGCCAGTGGCCATAAACAATACCGAGAGCGTACTGCATATTTGTTTATTATAAGTTGATTCTGGCCTAACCTATAGTATATCAATATTAGTAAACAGTTGTAAGTGTACAGTACAGCTAACTGAGCACACAGGTAGAGAACTATCATCCGCCCTGGCAATAGTACAACTCATAATTTTCTATTTTATTGTTATTGTTTTAAAGCAAACAAGTTTTATCTAAACCTTGACAATCAACTTGTTAAATTAAATTGGTCTATGTACACTGCACAATTTCTGTGTTTCATGATCATTCTATTTCATATTTTTATGGGTTCCACTGTATTATAGATATTATTACAATTTATCCTTTCTCTTCATTCCTTTTTCTGGTTTGGATTAGGCTAATGGAGGAGAGACAACAGTATCTTGTTTGTGAACTGGTTTCACCCCTCTCCGGGTCCTTAGATCAGCTAGCAGCCTTCGTCAGGTAGATTTTTTCTAATTTTTGAACTAGTTTCACATCTCTCCGGGTCTTTTTTGATCAGCTAGCAGCATTTGACAGGTAGATATACTTTGTGAACTGGTTTCACCCCTCTCCGGGTCCTTAGATCAGCTAGCAGTATTTGTCAGGTAGATATCTCTATATTGTAAACTATGTAGGTTCACCCCTCTCCGGGTCCTTGGATCAGCTAAAAGAATTCTTCAGGTAGATATCTCTTAGTTTGTGAACTAGTTTCACTCCTCTCCGGGTCCTTGGATCAGCTAACATCGTCAGGTAGATATCTCTTAGTTTGTGAACTAGTTTCACATCTCTCCGGGTCCTTGGATCAGCTAACAGCATTCGTCAGGTAGATATCTCTTAGTTTGTGAACTAGTTCCACTTCTCTCAGGGTCCTTGGATCAGCTAGCAGCATTCGAGATTCTTTCTCCGAGAAGAAGGACTCTTTAATAAGAGAGATGTTGCCCCATAATAACCTTCTTTCTTTTCAGGAGATTGATTGTTAAGAGTTCTATGGAGAAGGGTTCCTTGAAAGGGGAGAAGGCTCCACATATAAACTTCATATTCCAAACCCCTCAGGTAACCAACTTTAACTAAAATAATCGATAAACTTTACTAAAAAGTGCACATCCACACATTTTTGTGTGTGCTTTAAATATGAAAAGTTGAAATTCCTTTTTACATTTATTAAATCACAAATCTTCGTTATTTGAAAAGCTTCCGAACTTTGTTTGTATATATATTAAATATATAAACATACTTGTCTGTTGATATTTATTTATTTAAATATTTCAACATGTCAGATATTATTTATTTAAATATTTCAACATGTCAGATATTATTTATTTAAATGTTTCAACATGTCAGATATTATTTATTTAAATGTTTCAACATGTCAGATATTATTTATCTATCAATATTTCTCATGAGCATATCACATTCACTAGTCAAAAGTTTACAAAGATGCAAAGATATAGGGTAAGGAGATGGACCTAAGATTGTTTAGTGTAGATGTATATCTGTATATCTACCATTATCTCTATACACCCTGTATTCTAGGGTAAGGAGATGGACCTAAGATTGTTTAGTGTATATGTATATCTGTATATCTACCATTATCTCTATACACCCTGTATTCTAGGGTAAGGAGATGGACCTAAGATTGTTTAGTGTATATGTATATCTGTATATCTACCATTATCTCTATACACCCTGTATTCTAGGGTAAGGAGATGGATCTAAGATTGTTTAGTGTAGATGTATATCTGTATATCTACCATTATCTCTATACACTCTGTATTCTAGGGTAAGGAGATGGACCTAAGATTGTTTAGTGTATATGTATATCTGTATATCTACCATTATCTCTAGACTCCCTGTATTCTAGGGTAAGGGGATGGATCTAAGATTGTTTAGTGTAGATGTATATCTGTATATCTACCATTATCTCTATACACCCTGTATTCTAGGGTAAGGAGATGGATCTAAGATTGTTCAGTGTAGATGTAATGAAGAAAGCTCTACCGATAGTTTCCAGGAACAAACCAGACAATTTAAAATATTAATTTTAATAATTAAAAAGAAACTAATTATGAAAACGTATCCACCCCCAAAGTAAGAGTTTTGAACGTCGAATTTGCGCTCAAACTCAGGATTTACAGATCTTTAAAAAGTTTAATATGTCTCAAATGAATCCGAAAGAAGTTTTCCACAACACTGCATACTCAGTTCAACTACCTTACATAGCCGGCCACTCCCTTTAAACAGTCCCTTTGAAGGGTTTATTGCACAAACTATTATAACTATGACATATACCTTGTTTTATCTGGAAAGGTCTGTGCATACAAGCTTAAAATAAATTGAAACTAAAGCGGATTACTAGATATTTGATCAGTTTACACTAGACCTTATTTCAGGATTTTATAAAACTAGAACTTTAAAATGATCTTAGTTATAAAATTTGTTTTATATAGTATATATACTGTTGAACAGACAACTTTATTGTCAATAATAAAACTAGAATTTTGTTAAACTATGATTTTCATTTTGACGGGTTAATAAGTTTTTGTAATTTTTATTGGTTTAGGTTCAGCATTTAAATCTTTCCGCGTTTGGCTCGGCACATTTTTATTTTGTAAGAAAGTTTTGCGAAAAAAATAAACGGTTTTAGGATCACTCTTGTATGGCTGGGTCCATTCGCTCCTGATCCAATTAGGGTTCAGTCATTTGTTTGTTGTCTATTCTGAACCAATAGAAATAGTATGGCGGTCACATCCATCTTTATATCTAGCTCATTATCCAATTAGAGTTATGAATCCTTCAATCGGCGATATAACAGTAAATGGAAATATTTACTTCTAATGAAACTATAGTGGGATGACACCTGTTTTAAAGTTCCAACGACGGCTTAGACCCGAGCCGTATTTTCCCGAGTTTTTAAAATCGCGGACTCAGATCATTGCATGATGGTTTTAACTTGTGTTTTTTGGAGTAGTTATATAAATTGTTTGGTTTTGAGCAGAATAGTTGAGATGGAAACAAAAGGATGGTTCCCTGAATTCAAGGAGAAGGTTCTCTCCCAACTCAAGACGGAGTACAAAGATACACGAACTCTTCAAGCTGAAGCAAACAAGTAAATTGAGTCTTTTCCACAAACTATCATTATACTTTATATCTTTGCAAACTAATGTCGTAAATCTTAGATATTTCAAACTATGAATTCTGTTAGATCAAATAATCTAAGTTTGGTTTGAAATATCAAAGGGTTATATGTTCAGAGCTGAAAACTTAAGAATGATGGACATCAAGATTAATGCTTAAACTCGGAACTCCTGGTTTTACTTAACCCGAGATTATTTTAATACGCATTCGATATCCAAGAAAGAAGTTTAAAATTCAACCAATCAGCGTGTCATGTTAAGATGCACTCTTTAACTTTTGAAAAACTGGTTTTATTTCTGATGTTGATGGTGTCATATCAATTGAACTAAACATCGATTGAACGAACGTAAATTTTGGATTATTGTTTTTTTTTTATGACTAACGTTTAAAATTACAATGGTCCTAAAATATGATAAAATATGTTTTTTAATAAGTTCATATTAACATGGTAAAATCTTTATTTGTTTAAATGCTCTAAAAGCCGGATTGTGAAGAGCTGATTTAAATTCAATCGGATATTAGTCCAATTGATATAGCATTGTATCTGTAATTGTTATCAAACATAAATTTATACAAGATAGGGATATCCAAAAAAGAGGATTAAGAAGAAAATAAAGAGTGTGTACATTGGACAATCAGATTAAGCGATCAGGATAAAGGATATCTCATTTTAACGTTTTCAGCTTCGGTTGCTAAGATAGAGGATTAAAAATTTGAGTTTGCGGCAGAAAGTTAATTCATTTTTCAGAAAGAATTGAGTTTTTGCCACAAACTCACATTTTCTAAACCTTATTACTTTGCAAACTGATTGTAAACCTTTGATACTTCAAACTTATGCAATTTATATACAAAAATAATAGTTTGAAATATCAAAGGTCTACGAAATCGGGTTGCAAAGATATAGGGTTAGAAAGTCAGAATCTGTGGCAATTTGTTCCTTTCCACAAATTCTAGGACATTTTAGATGTTTTGAAAATGCAAAGTTTAATTATGAAATATTTTAATGGCAGATTGTGATTATGATTTTTTTTAAAAAGAAATATTATTTAGATGTGTTCAAGACGAGTACCTGAAAAGAATTTCAACAAGTATTTTACAGAACCTAGAGCTAAGATCTATAGGTTTAGGTAGGTTTATATATATATTTATATCTATACTAGCTGAAGTTCCCGGCGTTGCCCGTGGAATTTAATTTGAAAAAAAATCCGATTTAAAAAAGATTTCTATTTTTGAAAAAAAAAATTTTTAGAAAAGAAAATGTCGAAATTTTAGCCTTGTTACTCCCGGGAACCCATGGGTTCTCTCAAAAAGATTTTTTCCATTTTGTCCCTTTGTCGCGTTTTTGACCGTTTGCCTTTTGACCCTATGTCGTTTGACCCTGGGTCGTTTGACCCTGGTTCATTTGACCCTATGTCGTATGACCCTATGTCGGTCGACCTTATATAAATTATCTTTGCTTTAACAATTCTTTTATATATTATTCTTGATCAAGGTATTCCCGAATTACTGTTAGACCAGCTCCGAGCTGGGGTAGTGTTCCAGCAAGCTCTAGAAGCTGCTGAGCAGAAGCTTGAGAATCATCTCCAGGCCGCTGAACGAGGACTTCAGATTAGGCATCCTATTTTGTAAGATTTTTAATGTTTTAGACTTAATTATTTGCTACAACTCATTAATCATTTAAAGACGTTTATCTGAAAATTAGGGTTCTGCTATTTTTATCTGTTATTTATTAGTACAACATTTTCGTTCTTTGCCTTAAACGACATGTTTGAGAAATAAAAGCTGTTTTTTTTCCTGTAAATTAGTTAGAAACATAATTTTTGCTTAGTCTGACATAATGTAGTCACCAGAAGACAGGGAAATTAATTATTACACAGTTTTCTTTAGACCACTGTTTTTGAAACAGATTATGAAGAAGATACAATTGGTGGCAATACAGTTGAAGAAATCATGTATGAAGTTATTGATGTCAAAAAAATATATATAAAACCTTTTTACTGTAATTAAACAAAAAGGAAGCATTGCCAAAAATATGAAAATTATAAAAAAATATATAAAACTGGGAATAGAACGATTTTCTTCAAAAGTAGATTTTTAATTTTCTGTAAATTGTAGTTGTAATTTATTTTTAGATCTCAGATTCCTGAATGGGTAGCAAGAAGGTTAAATAAGTTTAAGATAGAATACTTAGAGGTAATTTAATTACAATCATTAGTCAGAAGTTAGTTAGTCATTGGTGAGACATTGGAGAGACATTAGTAAGACGTTTGTGACACGTTGGTTAGACATTTGTGAGACATTGGTTAGATGTTGATGTGACATTGGAGAGACATTAGTAAGACGTTGGTTAGACATTGGTTAGACATTGGTTAGATGTTGATGTGACATTGGAGAGACATAAGTAAGACGTTGGTTAGACATTGGTTAGACATTAGTAAGACGTTGGTTAGACATTTGTGAGACGTTGGTTAGACATTTGTTAGACATTGGTTAGATGTTGGTGTGACATTGGAGAGACATTAGTAAGAGGTTGGTTAGACGTTTGTGACACGTTGATTAGACATTTGTTACACATTGGTTAGATGTTGGTGTGACATTGGAGAGACATTAGTAAGACGTTGGTTAAACATTTGTGAGACGTTGGTTAGATATTTGTTAGACATTTGTTAGACGTTGGTGTGACATTGGAGAGACATTAGTAAGACGTTGGTTAGACATTGGTTAGACGTTGTTGACACAATATCTATCTATCTATCTATCTATCTATCTATCTATCTATCTATCTATCTATATATCTATCTATCTATCTATGTAGGATGAGGAGTGGGAACCCCACCTCCTGGCACTGCGGCTATGCAGGGAACAAAATTTGGTCCAGCACGCATATTTTCTATCCAGGCAATATTTGTTATGAAAGGATAGGTTACTTTCTATCCAGGAAATAATTGCTATGATAGGATAGGCTACTTACTATCCAGGCAATAATTGTAATGAAAGGATAGGTTACTTACTATCCAGGCAATGATTTCTATGATTGGGTAGGCTACTTTCTATCCAGGCAATAATTGCTATGTTAGGATAGGCTACTTACTATCCAGGCAATAATTGCTATGAAAGGATAGGTTACTTACTATCCAGACAATGATTTCTATGAAAGGATAGGTTACTTACTATCCAGGTAAAAATAAAAAATCCTTTTCTTTCTATCCAATGCTAGTTAAATAGGATGGGTAATTTTCTATCTAATCTATTGTGAACAGAGTTCAATGTACTGATTTGAATTGTATTGTTACAAAACTTGAAATTACAATATCAATAACAATAATCCCTGGATTTAGGGATCATACATTCTTAAAGGATCAAGAGCATGTTCTTCTCCAAGAACTAGGTAACTTTCTTCATAAAACAGGGGGGGGGTATGATCATCATTCATAATAATTTTTTTCTCAATTCCATAGCTTTCAGAACCAGGGTTTCCAACCCTGGAGTTTTTTTTTACCGTTTTTGTGTTTTTCAGCCCTGTCAGCTAAGTTTTTTTTCAAGGTTGCTACCCAGTGTTGTTTTAACCTAAATTTTTTTCTCGTGTTTTTTTTTTTCTTTTAGATTTTTAGAAAAGAAAAAATCACATGATTATCACCGAAAAAAACCGTGTAATTCAGGATGTAAGAAGTAATACAAGTATCTTTGGTGTTTTTTTACTATTGGTATCTTATTATTTTAAGTGGTTGGCAACCCTGCAAGTAAATATGTACCACAAGCTTAATATGGGGGAGGGGGGGGGGGNCGGGTGGGATAACAACGACTCTTCCCACTGTTCCTATCCCTATATATTGTGTATACAATGTAGGTTATATATTTGTATTCTAGGTTTATACTGTAGATCTCCTACCCATTCCTTCAAGTTCCAAATACAAATATGGAATCCAACAAACTGGGTTGTAACAGAAACATACAAGGTATATAAAACAGAATTTTTTTTTTAATGAATTTTAATTTTCTGAACTGAACTTTACTGTACACTGTCCAGTACCGTACTGATGTAATGTACCATACTGATGTATTTTACCGTACTGTATTTACTGTGCACTCTATTGTACTAAACTGTATTGCACTGTATTGTACTGTACTGATTTGTACTGTAATGCACTGAACTAAACTGAACCTCATACCGTACTGTATCTAGTACTGTTATGTTCTGTACTGTACTGGTCTGTACTTTAATCTATCTTTTTATAAGCCTTTTTTGTAAAACTTTAAAGAAACATACTTTTCTTAAACCATAAGTTATTAATACAAGGAGACATATTTTGATATATTGTAGGGTACTACCCAGATAAGTTATAAATACAATGATATATATTTTGATATATTGTAGGGTACTACCCAGATCATTCCCACAGTTGTGCAGAAACACACAGGAAAATCAAGCTTTAGGCAGCATAGTAGTTCAGATGATCCAGTTTATCTAGGTATAGTAGTTCAGATGATCCAGTTTATCTAGGTATGGTAGTTCAGATGATCCAGTTTATCTAGGTATAGTAGTTCAGATGATCCAGTTTATCTAGGTATAGTAGTTCAGATGATCCGGTTCATCTAGGTATAGTAGTTCAAATGATCCAGTTTATCTAGGTATAGTAGTTCAGATAATTTAGTTTATCTAGGTATAGTAGTTCAGATTATCCAGTTTATCTAGGTGAAGTAGTTCAGATGACCCAGTTTATCTAGGTATAGTAGTTCAGATGATCCAATTTATCTAGGTATAGTAGTTCAGATGATCCGGTTTATCTAGGTATAGTAGTTCAGATGATCCAGTTTATCTAGGTATAGTAGTTCAGATGACCCAGTTTATCTATGTATAGTAGTTCAGATGATCCGGTTTATCTTGGTATAGTAGTTCAGATGATCCGGTTTATCTAGGTATAGTAGTTCAGATGATCCAGTTATCTAGGTATAGTAGTTCAGATAATTTAGTTTATCTAGGTATAGTAGTTTAGATGATCCAGCTTATCTAGGTATAGTAGTTCAGATGATCCAGTTTATCTAGGTATAGTAGTTTAGATGATCCAACTTATCCAGAATTATTAGTTCAGATGATCCGGTTTATCTAGGTATAGTAGTTCAGATAATCCAGTTTATCTATAGGTATAGTAGTTCAGATGATCCAATTTATCTAGGTAAAGTAGTTCGGATGATCCGGTTTATCTATAAGGTATAGTAGAACAGATGATCCAGTTTATCTAGGTTTAGTAGTTAAGATGATCCAATTTATCTAGGTAAAGTAGTTAAGATGATCTGGTTTATCTATAAGGTATAGTAGAACAGGTGAGATCCAGTTTATCTAGGTATAGTAGTTAAGATGATCCAGTTTATCTAGGTATAGTAGTTCAGATGATCCAGTTTATCTAGGTACAGTAGTTCAGATGATCCAGTTTATCTAGGCATAGTAATTAAGATGATCCAGTTTATCTAGGTTCAGTAGTTAAGATGATCCAGTTTATCTAGGTATAATAGTTAAGGTGATCCAGTTTATCTAGGTACAGTAGTTCAGATGATCCAGTTAATCTAGGTATAGTAGTTCAGAGGACCAAGTTTATCTAGGTATAGTAGTTCAGATGATCCAGTTTATCTAGGTATAGTAGTTAAGATGATTCGGTGTATCTAGGTATAGTAGTTCAGATTATCCAGTTAATCTAGGTATAGTAGTTAAGATGATCCGGTTGTTCCAGGTATATATTTTTTAATATCTAACTGCTTAAACCATTGAGAGCAGAAACCATAAACACCAATGTCTTTGTTAAAAAAGTGAAATGTTCCGTTGAAGGAAACTTTCGAGTTATCTTCTTAAGGTTTATGAATTTGCGTAAATCAGAAGAGAAAAAAAATAATGAAAAGAAACCAGATGAAATAATATTTCTCAACAAAAATATCGGTATTTACAAAACTGCCTGACATTTGAAACTGGGTTCCATTACACGATACTCTGTCTTAAGTTTCGGTCTCTAGGAGGAATATAAACAACTAAGTTTGTTTACATTTTCCACAGAAACTGCAGTGCACATTAATGCAAATACAGGTATTTCTTGCGTATGCAAATGCAAATATGATGTTGAGAATAGCCTGGGTTCTTTACGCATTTTATTCTTATAAATAAAAAATATTTCCGTGGTATTTTGCCCCTTAGCTAGAATTTATGTAAATGCAGGTATAAAGCAAGAAATCAATAATAAAAAATATTCTTTTTTATAAACATAAAGACCATCTTATTGTTTGCAGTAATTGTCTATATATCCTTGATAGGTCTCATCCGGGACACTGTAACAACAAGAAATAATAAAAAATACAAATTATCTATTTCTGACTAACAAATATAGCTTTTCTTTTCATGAAACCCCGCTGCCAACTTCTATTTATGAAGTTTCGCATTCTATACATTGAATAAAGAAGCAGTGCCAAGTTTGAATGCATGCTAAACCACAACAACATNGGGGTCAAATTATAAAAATTTACGAGATCAAAAACGGATTTCTTCCAAATTGTAAATTATGAAATTCAAAGAAATTGCCACCGCCTCAAATCTTCTCATCCCTTTATCTTTGCAACCATATGGTGTAAACCTTTGAAATTTAAACTTAGATTATTTGATATAACAGAATTCATTGTTTGAAATATGTAAAGTCTACGACATTTATATTAGGTATAAGAAAATGAAAGGTTGTCGCAAGGACTGAACGCTTGACTGAAAACTAAAAATTTCAAACAATTTCCGTTTACGCAATGGAATTGAGCCTTTGACACAAATTCAAAATTTCTAATCCATATATCTTAAACACCTGATTGTGTGAAGCTTTGATATTTTAAACTTTGGTTATATAATCTGGGCGTTTTCACGCATATATATAAAATATGAGTATAAAAGATATTCTAGAAATATTAACTTTTTATTGTAGTAGATCAGACCTTCTAGTTTTATTCTTTCTTTAGTTCAATTTTATTCAGACCTCTATCTAAGTATTTACTTTTAAATATTTCTAATATCTTTGTTACTACTCCTAGACTCTATGAAAAATAAACTTTACTTACTTATCCAATAGTTTATTCACAAAGGTTGGTCACAGAGTAAAGTATAATGAAAAATACAATGTTTATATATGGTTGAGAAATTACAATGATGCCTCTCTTGCGCAGAAGAAAGGGTGTGTCTATACAGCCTGAAGAGGCCTAGAAATCTTTTTAGCAACAATGAAAGGGTTCAATGCATCGTGAAAGTTAGGACGTAGTTTCCTTTGGCAACCCTTTCTCCGAACAAGGAGGATTTTACTGGTTATTTCTAGTTATTTGACAAAACAAACCAAAAGTTAGGCAATGAATAAGTTTTGACTAGTTATTTCCAGTTATTTACTGAAGCAAACCAAAAGTTAGGCAATGTATAAGTTATTACTAGTTAGTTCTAGTTCTTTGTTGTACATTTGAATTCTGGATACATTTTTATCATCATATGGCTTTATCTAAAAATGTCACAAATCAGAATTCAGTTTGAAATATCTAATGTCTGCGACATCGGATTGCAAAGATATAGGTATTAGAAAAATTAGAGTTTGCGATAAAGACTTTATTTCTTTCTTTCAAAAACTTCACTGAAAACAGTTTTTTTAACAATTTCCGTCTATGCAATTTTACGCAAATCTGCTTGTGTCTAGCTCTATATATCATAAGACCATGAGATAAAAAGCTACTGTTGTGCGCAATTCCGCTCAACAGACTTCCTGAAATATTTAATTATTTTCTATTTTCTCTTTGCAGTTGAGAAGCAAACCGTAATAACCAACAGCACTCAGTATCCGTTCTGGAGATGGACCAACTTTATCTACCGAACCTGGACCTGGAGCTGGAACCTTCTCTTTATCCTTCTCATCCTGGTTCCCTGGTGCTCCACCTTCTCCTTGAGATCCCTTCTCTACCTTCATCCCTTCTACCCAGACCTGGAGATATCACACCAGGACGACAGTCTTCACAGGGACACACAGATATATTAGAAGCTCTCAGGGGGGGACGGTGGGGGTCATTTCTAAAGAAGAAAGGAAATTGAGTCTTTGCCACAAACTCAAATTTTCTAATCCGTAAATCTTTACAACCGTATAATGTAAACTAAATAGGGATGCAATTTTACAACATGACATACTATTGAGTTGACTTTAAATCGTGAAAAATCTTTTTAATATCTTGTTTTTATATTCTCTGATTATGAATGTGTCTGCAGAAAAGCCTCGAGTATAACCCCAACTTTAAACTCTCGACTACGTGATCTGTGGAAGCATATTGCTAAGAGCAGAGAAGAGTTTGAAAACCAACCAGATCGGGGGCTACTGGGCAAATCCATTACTAGGCATTATAACAGGTATATGACGTGCTTTTTTTTGCAAAATCTTAAAGTAAAAATTGCAATTTCTCTGTCTATGAAATGTCTGTCTATAAAAAAATGTCTTATCATTGAAGTGTATGTATGTAATCTACTATCAAGCTGTTGAATGTCATGTGAGTGTGGGGTCTTTAAAATGTCCATTTAAAAGAATGTCTCATCTAAGAATCCCGTCAGGACAAATGGAGGAAAATGTACGCTAGATTGTGACGTATGCATTTAGGTTAATCAACTACACTGATCATTGTTATTAGGTGTCCTCTATGAAATGTTCTTTGTATACTATGTTATGTCCTATCCATGAAATGTCCATATCTGAAATATCTTTGTTTGAGTAATGTCCTATCTATATGAAATGACCATATCTGAAATGTCTTTAATTGTGTGATGTCCTATCTATGAAATGTCCCAAAACCTCTGAAATGTCTTATCAGATTGCGTATTTGAGACATTAGTTTTTTTTTTTGCATATAATTTCTCTCCGTGGCAAAATTTGGGAAAGTGTAACAAAAGCAAATGTTTAAAATAGACAATTTTTAAATTTTTAAAACTTCCCTGATTTTTGTGGAACCTCTTAAAAGTAAAAAAAAAAGTTTTTGAAAAAACAAGCAAGCATATGTCTTATAAAGTTATCATAAACTGGAAAACTGATTACTCTCCTCGTACTCTAATTTTTAATTATAATATCGTTGCAACTTGATGCCGTAGAGCTTTGATATTTCAAATCATGAACCCTTCTTGATCAAGGTGAGAAATTGCAGAGGTTTACACCATCAGGGAGTAGTTTTAAGAGACTCTTCATTCATGGAGTGGCATGTTCGATCCACAACGGTCATAGGTTACATGAGATATCCTTGTTTTCCTCGCTGAAAATTTATAATTTTGAATTCAAGCTTCTCCATAAAAATAAAAAATAAAAGAACTTTTTAAAAATTGCTTATATACTTCTCATTACTCAGATATCGTAATGAGGACCGTTGTGAATCGGACATGCCATTCTTTTTTTTTTTTTAATTCACTTTAAATGACGTGTACAGTCTATATTGTTCAGATTTGTGAATTATATCCTGAAAGGATTCCTGGGAACTGTTCTAATCATCTTTCTGTTTCCAACTCTCTGCATTATTGTCTCAGGAACATCATTAATCAAATAGTAGACAAATATCGATGCTATAAGAGAGTGTTTGCGAAAAATGAAAGGGGTATAGGCTGATATCGAATTTAATTCTATGTCGAATTGAATTCGATATCGATTAATTTTAATTTTACTTCTATCTGTTGCGAAAATGGTTAAAAACGAATCATACCATGAAGAGCGTGGAGGACCCAGACAAATCCACGTAGTTGCATTATTTTACCCAGACCGTAGATTATTCAATTAAATTTAAAACTAATATTACAGATATTACAATGTTATAAATGTCGAATTCAATTCGGTACATTCCTATGCAGTTTAAATGTCATCATCTTTTAAATAAATATATTTTGAGGACGATTATTTTGCCGCTAGGTGTCTCAGGGCATTTGGGAGCGATACCAAATATCTTCCTCACATTGTATTTTCAGTTTTGTCTTAACAAAATATTTCTTCAGTATTTCCGGGTTTTTAAGACAAGAACAAATGTTTGCAGATAATACTGGATATAAGTGTGTCTGGATATAAGTGTGATTTTTCACAATAAATTCTACAGAGGAGGGGGGAACTCAATGTTTGTTACACAAATATTTTATTTTAAACAAGCTTGAGAAGTTGAGAACCCATCATGGCTTTACCTGAAAACTAATTTTTTGCTTTAAATAGTCAGCCCAATCAACTTGGAATTTTTAAGTCAAGATAAAAACATTCCCATGGTTCTACCGAGTTCCTCAATCAAAATTTGGCAAACAGAGATTACTTCATTTAAAACAACCAGAGGCTTGAACTCAAAATGTTATGTAAATATGTTATTTTAAATTTCAGAATGTTATGCCACGTGTGCTGGGCCAAAAGTCACTTTTTCTGTAACATAAAAGTCTTAGATTTATGCTTGAAAAAATTCATCCCACCAAAAAGACCGGTTCAAATTTTGCGTACTCTTAATTTTTTGTGACCTCTCATTTATAAAGTGGCATGTTCTATTCACATTGGAAGTAACCTTTATCCTAGGTTAGATCATTTATGGATCTATGATCAGAATAGATTAATAAATGAAAAACAGGATTAAGTCTAACCCTGGCTCTCCTGACTCCAGTGCTAGTCCCTACCTTGAGCCTGGTAGTTCACCTACTAGGAGCAGTTTTCTATGATTTTGAGACAGGGTCACCAACTCTAGCTCTGCTCCCTAACCTAGTCTGGAATATTGGAATACGAGGTATGAATCAATTCTTATCATTGAAAGTAATTACATTGAGACCTATTAAACTTTGGAAAGGGAAGACGACATTAAATCAGTATTTTTTTTGCATTATTTTGATCAGTTTTACTACAATGATAACCAGAAAACTCTGGAATAGGAAGTTAACTTTAAACTTAAAAAAGGACTTTTTACTTTTTAACAACATCAAATGCACTACAGTATAAATGTCGTCATCCTATTCTACAGTTTTCTGGTAATATACTGTTATTTGTAGTAGGTTGAAAAACAAAATTGAATTCATTTACCTGAGCTCGAGATTTAAAAGAGTATCGTTGATCGAAACTCCCGACTTTCCTTTTTGGGGCCTTAACATTTGTGTAGATTTAGATTTAAGAGATTCGAAAAAAATGGAGAATATGAAGAAACTAAATCTATGTATAAATTTGGCTTGCCTGTCTGTTTGTTTGTCTGTTTGTTTGTATCCAATAAACGTCAAAACGGCTGAACCGATCGGGCCCAATTTTTTTGTGGGACATCACGTGACCACAGGGAAGGTTTATGAATGATTGAAATTTTAAATATTTGTCTCCATCAAAATTCGATCTTCATTAAATTTTTGAAAATTTTAAAAATCCACGAAATTTGTTGTGAAAATTTCTCGAATTATTTTTGTTTTATTTTACGATGTACACACAGCGAACATGTTCACAATTAATTTAGAAGATGAGCGCGAAGCGCCCTATATGGCTAGTCTATATATAAATTTGGCTAGTCTGTCTGTTTGTCTGTCTGTTTGTTTGTATCCAATAAACGGCTGAACCGATCGGGCCCAATTTTTTTGTGGGACCTCACGGAGCCCCAGGGAAGGTTTATGAATGATTGAAGTTTTAAATATTTGTCTCCATCAAAATTCGATCCTCATTAAATTTTTGAAAATTTTGAAAATCACAAAATTTTTTGTGAAAATCCGCGAATTATTTTTGTTTTGTTTTACGATGTACACAAAGAGAACATGTTCACAATTAATTTAGAAGATGGGCGCGATGTGCCCTCTAAGGCTAGTCTATATATAAATTTGGCTTGTCTGTCTGTTTGTTCGTCTGTTTGTTTGTATCCAATAAACGTCAAAACGGCTGAACCGATCGGGCCCAATTTTTTTGTGGGATCTCATGTTACCCCAGGGAAGGTTTATGAATGATGAAAATTAAAAATAATTGTGTCGAAAAGCTTTCTAAATTTGTAAAAAATTTTAAAATCTTGAAAATTCACAAATCTTTTTATTAAATCCGCGACATGTTTACAATTGAGATAGAAGATGGGCGCGAAGCGCCCTAAAAGTCTAGTAAAATAATATTTCATAACACAAATATTGATATCTACAAAACTGCCTAACCCCGTTCATGAAACCCGTGTTCTAAAATTGGTTTTCATAACGATACCCTGTCTTAAGTTTTGGGCTCTGTTGCTTCAAGTAAATTGGGTCTGTGTACACTAAACAGTTCCAATGTTTAATGTTCATTTGTCTATAAAAAAAATCACTTGAGTTCCACAGTTTGTTAGGCCCCGTTATACAAAATATGAACAAAGATATAGGGACTGGCAGATTTATAACAATGTAAATAAGGTTTTATGTTTGTTTACGTTTTACCGTAACGTATCAGGACAGCTCTTGAACTGGTTTTATTGTAAACAAACCGAAAATTGTAAACAGTGAAAGCTCAAGCCCGGGCCTCTCTTCCGTTCTAATATGTAACAGTAAAATATTAGAGTAGATAGTATTATTGTTATTATTATTATTAGGTCTATTGTGTATTATCTCTATTAATAAAATGTCAACATAGTTTCATTAAAAGTAAAACTTTCCATTTACTGATAGCGCCGATTGAAGAATTCATATCTCTAATGGACTCGGCAAAGTCCCTTCGTATTGTAATCTGACATGTTTCCAAGCCACGCACCTCTGCCTCTTTTGTAAAAGTATATTCAACCTATATGAAGCATGAAGTCTGACCGCGCCAACCTTGTTGTACCAGCTAGCCCTGTCCATAGAGCTAGGTACAGTACAAACTAGGACCAGGTTGACCCGGCTCGGAAATTCAAATGTACTACGGCTGCCCGTGAACCATAACTCCTCTCGTATAAAAATCTATTTAAATGAGGCAAAATGTGATGAATTTGCCCTTCTTTAACCGGTTCGTTGAATCAAAACTACGAGGGAAAAAAGTCGCACCGTTTGCAGTGGTAGAATAAAAATCTAAATATATTTTTATTTTTAAAGTAATGCACACACAGGCAGTACTTTATTTAGATAAAAGCATAGACCTCACTCCTGTATGCCAAGTCCAATAGTGCCTGATCCAATCAGGGCTCCGCTCAGTCATGTGTTTGTTGTCTATTCTGAACCAATAGAAATAGTATGGCGGTAATATCTATCTTTCTATCTATCTCATTATCCAATTTGAGATAAATCCTCACATCGGTGCTATGCACTAAATGGAAATATCTACTTCTACTGAAACTATATTAAACTATATTGTTAAATTATTACTAAATTAAACTATATTACTAAATTATGAAACTATAGGTGTACTGCAGCCAGCTGTAGCTGTGCTGGTGAGCTGTGTACTGTGCCCTATATCATCAATGTTTATTGCTGTACTTGCTGTACTTAGAAAGGGGGTCCGTACTGTCTGGGATACAGGTTTACATAACAATTATTTATATTAATAATATTTTTTTTTAATTAATAATAATAATCTAGTTATGTTTGAACTGCTGATCAAGAAAAGAGCAAAAGTTCCATTTATCGACACCTTCGTTGCCAGGAACCAGTTTATCCATGTTTTTCATAAATGTATATATAAAGTAGTAATCTCTGTTTGTTTGGTTGTCTTAGCATGGGTTGACTTTTATGGTGAAAGTTAAGGTTAAGGACTTCCCAAGCTAGTCTATCTATTTAATGAAACAAGACATTCGTATATATGTTCCCTCTGGTCGGCCAAACGGCTGGACCGAATGGGCTGACATTTTTTTAGGGAACCCAGGAGTATCCCGGGGGGTAAGAAAAGGCTAAAAAAATTTTTTAAAAAATTCCCTTTTTTATTCCACGGGCAACGCCGCGCCGGGCACTTTAGCTAGTAATATATAAAATAGTAAATTTTTATTTAAGATATAAAAATCGAAAAATGTTACGAACTTACGAAGTCTGTTTTAGAAGATTTCAAAGATCTAAAGAAATCAACGGATGTCGGAGTATTTATTTTGTTAATCCCTTCAGAAAGCATTAATCCATTTTTTTGTATTTCGACAGATTAAGTTAACTCCTTGGATGTTCCCCAAAATACTCGTAATTATTAAAAGTGTCCACGATGCAAATCAAGTGAAAGATCAAGTGCTGCTTATTGTTTAGTGCCATTCCAATCAAAAGTCCAGACCTCTGATAATTTAATCATAGATCCTGCATTCTACTTCAAAAGTTATTGATATTAAACATACTTTCTTTATCTTCAAATATGCGAAAGCGTTAAAAAATTGTTCCCCCCCCCCCCAAAAAAAAAGTTGGATAAACTGACATTTTTCCCAGGCGAATATCAGGGCCTGGTATGTCTAGCAGCTATTTCTATCAGGTATTTGCACATAAAGGGACGAAGAGAGTAATTTCAAGTGACCCTCCATGCACAGATGGCAATACTCGATTCACAACGGTACCCTTAAATGCTTTGTCTGATCAAGTATGAATTATATATCAATGTTTATAATCCAGAAAACTGATTATTTTCAAACTTAGTTTCTCTGCTAAAGTGACTTGAAATATCTTTCACGTTAATACGCGTACAGTCCCTTTAGGTTACTAAGTTTTTTTTTTTTTTTAAAGGGGATTTCCCAAAATATTCAGAATTAAAATGAGTTCGGGGTGTTGATTTTTTGCCAAAGGGGGGGGGGAGGGTGCACCTTTCTCCTAAAGAAAAAAAATCATGTAGCATTTGTCCATTATAGAAAGAGAAAAGGCCTATCAGATATAAACTATTTCAACATGGAACCCCATTTCTTTAAATTTTCCTTTTCTTTTTTTATAAAATGCTTTTTTCTAGATAAAAACAGAACAGGCGCTGGTTGCTTTAGAGAGCAAGATGGAGGTGGAGGAGTTGGAGGCATTTCAGGTATTTGGAGGGGTTTTCAGGTAGTAGGAGGGGTTTCAGGTATTTGGAGGCATTTCAGGTAGTTGGGGGCATTTCAGGTAGTCGAAGGCATGCCAGGTAGTTGGAGGGGTTTCAGGTAGTTGAGGCATTTAAGGTAGTTAAAGGGATTCCAGGTAGTTGGAGGAATTTCAGGTAGTTGGAGGCGTTTCAGGTAGTTTGATGTAGTTGGAGGCATTTCAGGTAGTTGAAGGGAATTCAGATAGTTGGAGGGATTTCAGGTAATGTCGGAGGCATGCAAGATGTTACAAAAGTAAAAATTGCACTTTTAAGGAAATTTGACAAATCTCTAAATTAATTAATGACTGATATTTCAGATTGAGATGGTAAAGATGATAACAGCCCCCCAGGAGGATTATAAGAAGTTTATCTCTAACCTCCTCAGCCCTTTTGGGGTTAGGTGAGTATATTAAAGAATATTTTTTTCAGAAGTTTGTATGGAATTTTAGAGAGGCCATGCCATATTACCCCTTGAAAATCAGAAATCAAAGTTTTTAAAAGTTTTATTCATAAATTAATTAACAACACAGAACACTAGATATCGATTCTTCAAGATCTAGGGGTTTTTCGATCACAATAACCCTGAGGCAGAAGCCCAAAGTAGTTACGCGCATGCTGCGTTGAATTAAAAGACAGAGAGAGAGCCTGTTCTACGCCGCATGCGCGTAAGTCATTTGGGCCTCTGCCTCAGGGTTATTGTGAACGAAAAGCCCAAAAATCTTGAAAAGACGATATCTAGTGTTCTATCTGTGTTGTTATTATTTATATTTTAGTTTGAGTAAACCTAACCCTGGTCCATTTAATAAGAAGTTAGAGACAGAAACCTCAAACCTACTCAACAGCTTGACAACAAAGGTTGGTTCAGTGAGATCTATTGAATCTGAGATGAAAAGGAAAGTTGTTTAAAGAGACTGTAAGCGTAATATCAAGTGACCCTCCGTGCAAAGATAGGAATGCCCAATTTACAACGTAATATACACTTTAAACCTTAATCTGCTCAAAAGTTTTTTAAGTCGAAAAGTTTTTAATTCTGGTAGTTTCTCATAAGCAAGAAATGCTTAATTCACTTTAGAAACCGCAAATGAAAATAAGCAAATTAAAAAACAAAAACTTGGATATCTAATTCACACTTGATCAGACAAAGTTTTAAGGATAACGTTTTAAATCGGGCATTGCCATCTTTGCATGGAGGGTAACTTGAAATTACGCTTACAGTCCCTTTAAAGGGACAGTAAAGGAAAAATGAAAGGGGGTATAGCTGAAAGCTAATCACTTTAGCTCTTGATCGCGACCCATGAAAGTCATATCTGATGTTCAGGTCTCGAGAAATTTATATAAAACTGTGTCAAATATATACGAAAATTAATATATATACAATTTTGTATAAAAGTAGTAGGTTTAAACAGATCATATTCAGCAAGTAAGCAACCAATCTGAAAACGATGATATCCCAGAGAAAGCTAATTGTAAATTAGGTTACTTTTATATTTGTTATTTCTATTTTCAAGAGATTTCATTCATAATATTATTTTTACGTCCGTATTACTTGACCAGAAATCCACCAATGGCAGTGTAGTAAAGTGGTCACGTGATACAGGCGGAGACACGTGACCAGTATACTGCTCTGCCATTGGTGATAGTTCTGGTCACGTGATTTAAGTTTCAGATTTTCAAAATTTTACATATATGAATTTTCGTATAATTTTAACACAGATTTATATCAGTTTCTCGAGACAGAAACATCAGATATAACTTTCATGGGTCGCGATCAAGAGCTAAAGTGATTAGCTTTCAGCCTATACCCCATTTCATTTTTCCTTTACTGTCCCTTTAAGGATTGATCTTTTTACAAAGAGTAAGACCAACTTGCAATCTTAAGATCTAAATCCCTAGAATTCAATTTGAAACAAGTTCTCTCAAACCGTTTATCTGAATATATTACATAGCTATGCAAATTGTACATAAAGAGCTTGTTATCAGTTGTAAATTAATATTTGGCAAACTCCTACAGCGGGGCCCATAAAACTGTGGAATTTGTAATCAATGTTGTTTTAAAGCAAAGTATGTTTACCAGTATAAGCTTGTATACACTTCACCCCAATTCTTGTGTTTCATGTTGGTTGGACTATTCCTGTGTTTCATGTTAGTTAATCTATTCCTGTGTTTCATGTTAGTTTAACTATCTAAAATCTTGAATCTATTGGTCGTCTTCCTATTTCACTTTATTGGGGGTCCAACTGTAATAAGTCTTTTTCTTGGAGCGTTAATATTCTAGTTGACAACGGTTGAACCTTTATTATTCAGGTTGAAAACCGGAAAAACCAGTTGAGGTTAAGTTTATCCGAGTCCACCCGGAGTAGGATTAAACTAACAGAACGTGAACTCAAGCTTGCTCTGGGTAGGGGGGCAGCTATGGCACAGGTATGCTGCTGATCTATGTACAGGGTTACCATTAAAGGATGAGACTTCAGAGACGATTGCACAGAATTTGTTCCATTTTCTTATGTTGCGGATTCCCTGCGCAGCGACTGTAAATTTGTTTCTATTTTTCCAAATCATTATCATGATCGAAACCGTTTGATTGAAATTCAAGAGTTGATCAAAACCCTTAGTGCATTGTGTACATATGCAGTTTCAGACATTTGTTCTAAATAAGCTATGTACTATTGTAGCGTACTGCAATGTTATTGTTTAAACCACGGCCCGCTTATAGATATGCATCTATCTACCGATCTCTACTATTCTGGTCCAGCGTACATGTAATTTTGTAGTTTTACAGCTGTTTTTTCTACTAAGACCCTAGATTTGGAAAATTTAAACCTCTGCACTGCGTACTTAAGGTTTTACTTTAAAAATTTTTCATTCTGACTATTGCTCGTTCTATAAAAAATAATTTTTTCTTTTTAAAAAGTTTGAAGTGAAGTGAAGTTCAGGGTCCAAATCAGAGAAGAGCTTCCTTAGATTGTGGGCCCTGGAGTAAGCAGAAATGATTTACCGTACCTAAAATCTTGTAAATATAACACTGCCTCCTGAGAATTGGGTAGCATCTTATGCGCCCTGTTTTGAGATTTCCAAAATGTGGTCTGCAGTTTTCGTACCGTAAAAATTTACTGAGAAATTTGTCTAAAATTCAAATTATTAAAAATAACCAAGGTTGTTTAAATATTTAGTATCTCCGACAATTTTTATGGTACAAAGAAGGAGGCTAAATTTTACCTAGTTTAAAGACTTGTAATGTTTTTCTACAATACTTTATTGACAACTATTAACTTTACGAAAACCAATGACAAATTTATAAGTCCAGTGTCCAATGTCTAACGTACTGCATGACACCCCAGCCATAAAATGACATCAAACCTTGAATATGATATATCCATTCTATTATATATCCATGATTTAAACTGTAAATAAAGGTAAACGGTAAACAAACTTCTGTCCATGTACAGTACAATTGTCTGAGTAGTTTACATTGCTGCAGTACAGTACAGTTGTCTGAGTAGTTTACATTGCTGCAGTACAGTACAGTTGTCTGAGTAGTTTACATTTCTGCAGTACAGTACAGTTATCTGAGTAGTTTACATTGCTGCAGTACAGTACAGTTGTCTGAGTAGTTTACATTGCTTCAGTACAGTACAGTTGTCTGAGTAGTTTACATTGTTGCAGTACAGTACAGTTATCTGAGTAGTTTACATTGCTGCAGTATACTCTTGCCATTATATAAGCCATCTAAGGACTGTACTTAAGGCAGAAAACTTGGATTCGTCATATTTATAGAGTTTCAGGTCGTCTTTATAGTATTATCTTTTGTGGGTAACCCTGTAGTTGAAGCTGATCAAATGGAAATTAGTTTTATAATATTTTTTTTCTTCAAAATTGCTTTAATAAAACACGACTGATATTGAAAATTCAATTTTTTGGAGTTGCCCAATTTAGAAATATAATTATTTGATTTATTTTTCAAATTGATTCAGAGGTTTTACCCTGGTCATGTGATAAGCCGAGAGGGACAAGGATATCAGGCTTTCTGGGAGTCAAGGCAACTCAGGTAAAACTCACCTTAAAGGGATTCTCAAACGTTAGAACTATCGGGATTTTTCTGAAAAGATTTCACGGAGTTTGGTTTCTGTCGTCTTCATTTTGAAATAAAAATATAGATAGATTTTCGACATTGACATGTATACTAATATCAGCTAAAGTGGCCGGCGCTGACCTTGGAATTTAAAAATAAAATCGAAATTTGAAAAAAAAAAATTCGATTTAAAAATAAAAATTTCCATTTTGTAGAAAACAGTTTTGATTTTATTTACCGGGGGTACCCATATGAGTTTTCTCAAAAAATGTCAGCCAATTTGGTCCAGCCGTTTGGCCAGCTATAGCTTACATTTACATATATATGTATATATATATATACATAACTATATTATCCATAGACACATCAAAATATTAATTAATTTACAATTTACATATATATATATTTATTCATTAGTTATCCATAAATCAAATATGTATATTGTACACAGACGCTGACAAGAAATGCCTTTCATTAAAAAATCATGACTTTAAATGAAACATATTTTTTTTAATATGACAATATTTGCGGTTGACATGTAGGATTAATTGAATAGTTGTACTATAGTATTAAAGCTTTATCATAATAAGCAGAACTTAAAGAGAAAATATCTAAAAATACTTAGTAAACCCCCTTTCCCAGGAATTCATGAATCGCAAATTGCAAAACAGGGTGGACTTCTTGCCCCCCCCCCTACACGGGGGGGGGCGAGCCTTCTTAAGGGAGGGTCAAGCCCCCCCTTAATCAGGCTAGGGGGGGTCTTGCCCCCCCCCCCTAGTTGCGCGCCTGTAGCAAAACTATATGCTTTATCTTCTTCTTCATATTCCAAACTTCTATGAGTCCCATTGTTTATAAGATTATCCAAAACAAGTTTGCAGAGTTGAAAAATACTTTTGAATTTGTTGATCAAGGAAGAAAATTGATGATGTTGTTTCAGGCCTGAGGACTGGGTTGGATTGGTTTCTAATCTCTACTCCCAGATCTTTTCTCCGGATTTCCTTTGTCCTTTGCAGGACACGGATACAGTTTTCAATCTCAAGGTTGTATTCTTCAATTTATTGATCAGTGGTAGATAGGAATTTTTTCCATGGATTGATTTTTTGATGAAAAAACGAATTTATGGATTGGTTATTTTTATTAAAAAATGAATTTATGGATTGATTTTTAAAAAGTTGTTTGATTGGTTCAATGATATTGATTGATTTTCTGACATTTTAAAGACTAATTACTAATCAGCTGACGTGTTGGTTGATTATAGGGTTGTTTGAAAATATGCAAAAGATTTGAGTGTAAGCTAAGCTCTGAACATAGTTCCAGAATGATTGATGAAATCATATCTACATTACATGTGTGAAATACTGGGACCAACTGGGTCCGAATTGGATATCTGAATCTAGTCATGTAATTTAATTGGACTGATTGATTGATTGGAGCACTGGAACCTAACTAGATATTTGAATATGGTTCTAAAATCAGATTGGCAAAACTGATTTATAGATTGATTAATTGATTTATTGATATATCTAGGTTGAGCACTGGAACCTAACAAGATATCTGAGATATCTGAATATGGTGATGGAATCAGATTGGCATGATTGATTGATTGATTGATTGATTGCTTGATTGATTGATAAATCTAGATTGATTGATTGATTGCTGGATTGATAAATCTAGGTTGAACATTGGAACCTAACAAGATATCTAAATATGGGGATGGAATCAGATTGACATGATTGATTGATTGATTGATTGATTGATTGATGGATTGATATATCTAGGTTGAGCACTGGAACCTAACAAGATATCTGAATATGGTGATGGAATCAGATTGGCATGATGACCTAGATGTTGCTAAAGCTGTTCACACACCTAAAGGAAATATCAGTATACAGGTATAGAGAAGAATACAGCGGGAACCAGAAAATTGTGGAATGAATGTCGTCTTTGATTCTTCTTTATAATTAAAAAAGTCGATCAAGGTTTAAAAGTTTAAATTTGCTGCAGCTGATATATTTCTAAAAATGTTTAAAGGTCGAAAATTATACGTGCACTGAGCAGCTGATATATGTGCACTGAGCAGCTGATATATGTGCAGTTGATATATGTGGACTGTGCAGCTGATATATTTCTAAAAATGTTTAGATGTTGAAACTTATATGTGCACTGAGCAGTATCTTTAATTTTGAGCGCTTGATGCCCAATGTAAGCACTTTTAAATATGAGGATAAATGCTTTATCTCTCGTTATCCTTGCAGGCTGCCAGGTATAATTTTACCACGGGATTTTGGAATTAAATTAACCCGGATTGGGCTCCATTGGAAAGAATTGAGATAAATGCTTGATCCTGAGATTCATAATACAAAAGTTCTAACTTTGTTCAGAGGCAGAATTAAAAAAAATTGAGCCTGCGCTCAATTGGAACCGGTTTTTTGCAGATCAGTGACGCAGTTTAAATTCTTTAAATTCGGCCTCAGGGCAAGTTTTAAAAAAAACAATCATTTAAGAAAAGATGACACCATGAATTCCACTGTTTTCTGGTTCTCACTAAAGCTCATAAGAAATTTATTTGTCTAACACATGTTAAAATCAACCAAATAAATTTTAAAAACAACCAAATAAATATTAAAATCAACAAAATAAATGTTAAAACCAACAAAATAAATATCAACAAAATAATTGTTAAAACCAACAAAATAAATGTTAAAACCAACAAAATAAATGTTAAAACCAGCTAAAGAAATGTTAAAACCAACAAAATAAATGTTAAAACCAGCTAAATAAATGTTAAAGCCAACAAAATAAATGTTAAAACCAACAAAATAAATGTTAAAACCAACAAAATAAATGTTAAAACCAACAAAATAAATGTTAAAACCAACAAAATAAATTTTAAAACCAACAAAAAACCAACAAAATAAATTTTAAAACCAACAAAATAAATTTTAAAACCAGCAAAATAAATATTAAAACCAGCAAAAAAAATGTTAAAATCAACAAAATAAATGTTAAAACCAACAAAATAAATGTTAAAACCAGCTAAATAAATGTTAAACCAACAAAATAAATGTTAAAACCAGCTAAATAAATTTTAAAACCAACCAAATAAATATTAAAAATAAAACAAATGTTTTAAAACTTTTATTTTCTTAGGCCCCTGTTCTAGACGTTTCTCTTTTTAACCCGATGAAAGGTAAATTTTGTTGTAAAGTATTTTGATTAAAAAATGTCTGTCTAAAATTTAAATCATATTTTTAGCATCTTGTTATAAATCTAAATATGCCTGAGCAGTAAGCATACCATAAAACATTAGAATTAAAAGACGACTTAGGTTTATCTATAACGTGTAAACATGATTAGTCTAGTTATATTCTTTAACCATGTTAAAACCCCATTTTACTCTGATTTGCAAACGATGCTCTTTCTTTTTATATCTCTTCTAGAGATATTTTAGCCCTGATATAAAGATCTTAAAGGAACTGTTTTCGAAAATTTTAATTGAACTTCAATATAAAGAGGAACCGTACTCTTGAAACCTTTATCTGATCAATAATGTAAAAGATAACGTTGTTCTTCTAGCTTGAACAATGTTTAATTCTAATATTTTATTCATTGTTTCTGAAGCATTAAATACATTAAATAACTTTTGTGAATAAACCATAAATAATGAGTTTTCAAAAACAAAAAACATGGATATCTAATTTATACTTGATCAGACAAAGCTATTAGAGGTTCCGTTAAGGGAATAGGACATGCCACTCTTTCGATGGAAGGGGACTCAAAACTACGTTACACTGTGGCGGACAAGTCGTCCTACTTTCCGCCTTAATGTCTGCAACTACTTTCCTTGAAGATTCCAGCTGATAAGCTCATGTGATATTTAAAGTCAACATTTTTTATCTTATTTTCTTAAACACAACAAATATTGTCAAATTACTTAAAAAGAAAAGAATGCAAACTGCCCTTTGAAAAAAACACCCATTTTAATTTTTGAAAAATCAATATGATTTTCATGACAATGACATCAGACATCATGCAGAACATGATAAATAATTTTTTTTATACTGATTATAAAAGTAAATAATTTTAGAATTACATTTGGGTTCAACAATAAACTTTGAAAAATGGAGAAATAATATAAGGTATGTAAATGGTAAATACAAAGCGTCCCATTTCATATTAGATTATTTCCGAGAGTTAACCACGCACCCCTGACCCTTTAGTAAAAGTAAATTCAACCTAAAGTCTAACCGCGTCAACCTTGTTGCTCCGGCTAGTCCTTTTGAGTGTCTGCTTTATTTACCCAATGTCTGGGCGATACAGTAAAAACTAGGACCGGAAAGGTTTACCCGGCTCGAAAATTCAAATGTACTACGGCTGCCCGTGTAACGCCAAAATAGTTTCACCGTACAGAGATATTGAATATTTTCTATGTGCAAACTTTCAATAATGATTCAATGTCCCAATGGGAGCAGATCCAATATGATGTGGGACACCCTCTATCTATAATTGTCTAATTAAAGGATGTAATGCAAGGAAAGTTATTTCAGAAGTGTACACATCTTTTGTACTGCAGTGTACTGTCTCTGGGAGGTAATGTAAACACAAGACAGATGTCAAAGCCTGACATGGGATCCATCTTTCACATAAAAAAATCAATGAAATATTCTGGTCATAGGAAACTATTATATGAATTATCAAACTTATCAAAATTTAATGCTTTTAACCTCCTCGGATATTAAACGAACACTGAGGCATCTATTTTTTGTTTACAAATTCCGCCCAAAGAGGACTGGTTTCAATATGTACGCAGAGTATACACGACCGCAATTAACTTTCCTTGCATTAAACCCTTGGTCTAATTAAAATGTTTTGCAAATATTAAGAAAGATATAATTAGAAACCCCGATATTTTTGTTTACAAACACAGTGTACTGCAGTTTATGAGAAGAATAGATTGTTTATATTAATACCGCACACTGAACTAGACAGAAAGAGAAAGTCAAATTTTTGCGACATTACTGGTGAGACTTTGTGACCTCGTGGCTCCACAAGCATGAGATTAGTAAACTAATCCGGTTAAATATTGGAAATTCAAAATATTTTTTTCTATCTTAATAGTTTTTCAAAAAAGGAGATAATTAATGGGGGCTCCTGATGTATCTTTAGGCAAATAAAAATGCATTATTAATTGAGTAAAGCAGTATTATAGCGAGGGGGGAGGGGGGTTTAAAGATAATGTTTCCTTTTTTTCTAGGATCAATTTTTTTTTTGTAAAAACCAGGCAGAATATTTACTGTAGCTAAGGGCAGAACCTTTCTTGATAACAAAATTCTTTTTAATTTCAGTAAAGTGAATTTAGTTCCCCGTCTTCCGGTTCCACTTCCGGTCCCACATCCGGCACTAGTATCCATTATAATATATAACAGGTAGTTTTTCTTTCTTCCTTCCTGTCCATGTATTAGGTATTATATATGCCAAATAGTTTTATTTTAACATTTCATGTCTTTCCTGCCTTTTCTTTCTTCCTTCCTGCCCATGTATTATATATTACAGGTAGTTTTATTTTAACATTTCATGTCTTTCCTGCCCTTTCTTTCTTCCTTCCTGTCCATGTATTAGGTATTATATATGACAGATAGTTTTATTTTAACATTTCATGTCCTTCCTGCCTTTTCTTTCTTCCTTCCTGCCCATGTATTCGGTATTATATATTACAGGTAGTTTTATTTTAACATTTCATGTCCTTCCTGCCCTTTCTTTCTTCCTTCCTGTCCATGTATTCGGTAATATATATGACAGGTAGTTTTATTTTAACATTTCATGTCTTTCCTGCTTTCTCTTACTTCCTTCCTGCCTATATATTCGGTATGATATTTAACAGGTAGTTTTATTTTAACATTTCATGTCCATCCTGCCTTTTCTTTCTTCCTTCCTGCCCATGTATTATATATAACAGGTAGTTTTATTTTAACATTTCATGTCCTTCCTGTCTTTTCTTTCTTTCCTTCCTGCCCATGTATTAGGTATTATACATAACAAGTAGTTTTATTTTAACATTTCATGTCCTTCCTGTCCATGTATTCGGTATTATATATATATAACAGGTAGTTTTATTTTAACATTTAATGTCCTTCCTGCCTTTTCTTAATAGTTGGATAGATAGAAAGATATGTCTTCTCTGTCTTTCCTTTTAATATTCAAACCTTTCTTTTCTTTTACGTTTCTTTTGTTTCCTTGCCTTTACTTTTTTTCTTTCCCTCTCCTTTTGTTACTTTTACTTTTCTTTTTTATAGTTTCTTTTCCGTTACTTTTTTTCTTTTCCTTTCCTTTAGTTTCTTTCCCTTTCCTCTTGTTTCCTTTCCTTTCCTTTTGTTTCTTTTCATTTAGATCCTTTAGTTTCTTTTACTTTCCTCTTGTTTCTTTTCCTTTCCTTTTGTTTCTTTTCCTATCCTTTTGTTTCTTTTCCTTTCTTTTTGTTTCTTTTACTTTCTTTTTGTTTCTTTTCCTTTCCTTTTGTTTCTTTTACTTTCCGTTTGTTTCTTATATTCCTGTCCTAAACTACTATTTCCTTTCTGTAATCTTGTTCCCAACTTTGTTCCCTAAATAAATGTCTGCAACCAACTTTAGACTCCCAGACTCACTTAACCTTTTATATTTTCAGAGAGGCAGAGAATCCTTTAAACCTTGACAGCAGCAGATCTATACTCAGGTAAATAAAGGGATTGTATATCTATACTCAGGTAAATAAAGGGATTGTATATCTATACAAATAAAGGGATTGTATATCTATACTCAGGTAAATAAAGGGATTACATATATCTATACTCAGGTAAATAAAGGGATTGTATATCTATACTCAGGTAAATAAAGGGATTGTATATCTATACACAGGTAAATAAAGGGATTACATATATATATACTCAGGTAAATAAAGGGATTGTATTTATATACTCAGGTATCTAAAGGGACTGTATATCTATACTCAGGTAACTAAAGGGATTGTATATCTATACTCAGGTAACTAAAGGGGTTGTATATCTATACTCAGGTAACTAAAGGGACTGTATATCTATACTCAGGTAACTAAAGGGATTGTATATCTTTACTCAGGTAACTAAAGGGATTGTATATATATACTCAGGTAACTAAAGGGATTGTATATCTATACTCAGGTAACTAAAGGGATTGTATATCTATACTCATGTAAATAAAAGAATTTTATATATATATATATATATAGTTACGTAATTAAAGGGGCTGGATATCGATGATAAAAAATCCTATGGAATCTTTAAAACCCCAAATTATTCCCCTATGTATGAAGAGTAAAGACTTATTTGAAAATAATATAATAATTTTTACAGATTTTAATTTCATGGTGGAACAACGCTTAAAACTAATATAAAGTGGATGTTCATAATGGTTTGCCTTAAAAACAAACAAAAAACTCTCCAAATTGTTGTTTTTCAGAAAGAGCTTTGGATAACTTTTATAGTTAGTGTTTAAGAATTTAAAAGTCCAACAAAAAGTTTTTCTGTGGTATTTTTTTTAAAACAGATTTTCTAGTGAATTGGTCGGGTACAGCCAACCTATGTCTACAGAATACCTTCTTCTAACTGAGGAGGAGGAGCAGCAGAAGGAGGAGAAGGAGCGGGGCAGCCTGGGGAGCAGGGACAGCATGTACGAGATGGGATCCCTCATGGATTCCCTCTCCCACAGTGTAGAACATTTAGATACACAGGTCAGTTTATGTATAGCCACCACACACATTTTTAGAACAANAATTTAGTGATGATTATGGAAATATTAACAGTGATGATCATGAAAATATTGACAAATTTAGTGATGATCATGGAAATATTGAAAAATTTATTGATGATCATGGAAATATTGACAGTGATGATCATGAAAATATTGACAGTTATGATCATTGAAATATTGACAGTGATGATCATGAAAATATTGACAGTGATGATCATGGAAATATTCACAGTGATGATCATGGAAATATTGACAGTGATGATCATAGAAATATTGATAGTGATGATCATGGAAATATTGACAAATTTAGTGATGATCATGAAAATATTGACAGTGATGATCATGAAAATATTGACAAATTCAGTGATGATCATGGAAATATTGAAAAATTTATTGATGATCATGGAAATATTGACAGTGATGATCATGGAAATATTGACAAATTTATTGATGATCATGGAAATATTGACAAATTTATTGATGATCATGGAAATATTGACAACGATGATCATGGCAATATTGACAAATTTATTAATGATAATGCAATATTGACAAATTTATTGATGATCATGGAAATATTGACAGTGATTATCATGGAAATAATGACAAATTTATTGATGATCATGGAAATATTGACAAATTTATTGATGATCATGACAATATTGACAAATTTATTGATGATCATGGCAATATTGACAAATTTATTGATGATCATGGAAATATTGACAAATTTGGTGATGATCATGGAAATATTGACAGTGATTATCATGGAAATATTGACAAATTTATTGATGATCATGGAAATATTGACAAATTTCTTGATGATCATGGAAATATTGACAGTGATGATCATGGCAATATTGACAAATTTATTGATGATCATGGCAATATTGACAAATTTATTGATGATTATGGAAATATCGACAGTGATTATCATGGAAATAATGACAAATTTATTGATGATCATGGAAATATTGACAAATTTACTGATGATCATGGCAATATTGACCAATTTATTGATGATCATGGCAATATTGACAAATTTTTTGATGATCATGGAACTATTGACAAATTTAGTGATGATCAAAGGGAATGTTCATGCATGTACTGATAATCATGGAAATGTAACAAATTTGGTGATGATCAATGATTATGCAAATGTACACAAATTGTACTCACTACAGTACAATAGTACACTAATACAATAAAACTAAGTTCAATAATAAATAATATTTGCTAGGTCTGAGATAAATGCGGGAAAGTTGAGACAATCACCCAACAATTCGTTTAACGGTTCAAGGTAACTTTTCCAATTTACAGATTTTATAGAACGTTTTTAATTTTTAAAAAAACGTTTTTTTATTAGTCATAATTATTTTATCGATTGGCCTAATGTTCTTATGCAGAGTACTTTACAACAATATTAGAAGACAGCTGTCAACAACATTTTTGGATTTGTTGCAAATAGTTTTTAAAAATACCTATTAAACCCATTTTAATTATTACTGAACGCTCCTTTTAAATAAAACTTTGCTTATAAGAAAACATGGTGACTCAAATTAGAGCTACCAATTATTTTAGCTTAAAAATTCATATTTTTTAAAAAAGAATTTGCACAAATTTTCTATTAATCCGATTTTTAAAATATATTTCTAAAAACAGCTGATTTCTAGATATACTCCGGGCTCAGAGAGACGGGTCACATGTTCTCAGGGGTCACTAGCTAGCGCTAGGAACGGTCAACCTTATCTCAATAAATAGATAGATAGATAGATAGATAGATAGATAGATAGATAGATAGATAGATGCCCAATATTGGTATTTTTTCAAGATAATATATATCCTCCTGTAATGTTGTAATGCAGTACAAAATAATTGGGTTTGGGAATACAGACAAACAATCATATAATATATATATATTTATATAGTATAATTCTTTTTTAATAAAAAATGTGAAGTTAAAAACTGAAATATATATATTTATATATATAATATATGTTTATTATAATTTGTAATGTTTACTGTTTTCATATATTTCCGATACAAGAGTCAAGACCAAAGTGTTAGAGGTTGTTTATTATTTTAGTAAAGAAATAATTTTAAATAAAGAAGGTTACGACTGCAGATTGCAAAAGTATAAAGATTAAAAATTCGGGTTGTTGGCAAGTTTTCAATTATACGCAACCCCATTTTTTAATCCCCATTTTCCCAGTACAATTTAATGTAAATTTTAAACTTATTTTGAGAAGTACATTTTTTTCAATGAATACAAAAAAGTCACAACTTTATTCTTAAGAAGGATGAATAGCTAGCTCCACACAGTGGACTAGGGTCAATTTGAATTCGAACCGGTACGACCCCTTGTACCGGCCCGACCATATCCGCTGTCGGCTCAGTTAATCAACTTTGACGCGCGGCCAGACTTTTTACAGTACCTGGCCTATCATAGGCCTATTTGACTTATCCCATGCACTATAGCTTAGTTTGTTGTGTCCAGATATATGTGGATAGATGAGTTGACCGCTGGTTTAGGATTGCAAGTGCAGAAGATGTAAGATTAGATGACTTCAATGAACCTAAACATACTGCAGTGTAAGACTGTATACACTTAAGCAGCCTACTCTAGTCATCATCGTTACAGTATTTCATCATAATGTTGTACAGTAAACTGTTCACGTAATAAACATACTCTGTACACTAATTCAACATACTGCAGTACAGTAAACTGTACAGTATTTCATCATAATGTTGTACAATAAACTGTACACTAATTCAACATACTGCAGAGCCCAAAACTTAAGACAGGGTATCGTTATGAAAACCAGTTTTGAAACCCGGGTTTCAAGAATGGGGTTAGGCAGTTTTGTGGATATCAATATTTTTGTTGTGAAATATTATTTTATTAAGTTTCTTCATATTCTTCATTTTTTAAAATTTCTTAAATCAAAATCTACACAATTGCCAAGACCCCAAAAAGGAAACTCGGGAGTTTAGTTCAACGATACTCTTTTAAATTTCGGGCTCAGTACAGTAAACTGTACAGTATTTCATCATAATGCTGTACAGTAAACTGTACATTTATTCAACTACTGCAGTACAGTAAACTGTACATTTATTCAACATACTGCAGTACAGTAAACTGTACATTTATTCAACATACTGCAGTACAATAAACTGTACACTTATTCTTCATAGTGTAGTTATGCTGTACAGTGAGCTAACCTATTTTTCTTTTTACATAATAGTTATGCGCACACTGATGTAATATGTACAGTTTCATGATTCTGTACGTACTTATGTAAGTGGATTTATCTGTACAATTTACTAGAAAATCTTAGCCTTACTTTTATACAATGTACAGTGTATGTACAGCAATTAAATAACTGCTTTACGTTGTCATTATTTTTTGTCTTATAAATCTAGCTGTATTGCACATAATTTCAATAATTTTTTCTGTGCACTAGAAAAAAGGAAATTACTTTCTTAAAAATGAGCATTATAAAAAGTTCCTGAAATCATAAAAATGTTTGGTTTGTTTACTCTTATAAATTTTTATCGAAAACCATCAGTATTTGTATCAATAAAGTTGAACAATTGTATCTATATCCAGAGTTAATAAAATGAAAAATGTTGTCAACCCTTTTTATTTTGTTATCCCTCATTATTGGATATTCTTTGATACAAAGGAAACTTATTATTGAAATTCTTTTATTAAAACAAAGTTAATTACTTTTCCAGTGGATGAATAAAATTTTGATTCAGGCGAAAAAGAAAGAGAGCTAAGAAGGCAGCGTTTGTTATTGAGTAGTTTCGGCTCTGCTGTATGCTGTATCCGGAGTTTGAAACCTTCATCCGCAACCTACTCCGTCCTATTCCTCTCTACTCCGTGCTGTATCCGGAGTTAGAAACCTTCATCAGCAACCTACTCCGTCCTATTCCTCTCTACTCTGTGCTGTATCCGGAGTAAGACACCTGCATTAATAACCTAATCCGTCCCATGTCTCTGCTCTATACTGTGTCCGGAGTAAGAATACTGTATTAACAACATAATCCGTCCCATGTCTCGGCTCTATACTTTATCCGGAGTAAGAATACTGTATTAACAACATATTCCGTCCCATGTCTCTGCTCTATACTGTATCCGGAGTAAGAATACTATGTTAACAACATATTCCGTCCCATGTCTCTGCTCTATACTGTATCCGGAGTTAGAATACAGTATTAGCAACATATTCCGTCCCATGCCTCTGATCAAGGCTGTATCCGGAGTAACAATACTGTATTATTAACATATTCCGTCCCATGTCTCTGGTCTATGCTGTATCCGGAGTAAGAAACCTGTATACTAATAACATATTCCGTCCCATGTCTCTGTTCTATGCTATATCCGGAGTAAGAATACTGTATTAACAACATATTCCGTCCCATGTCTCTGCTCTATACTGTATCCGGAGTAAGAATACCATCTTGTGCACATCTACGGTTTGATTCGATATCTCGAGATCAAGCATTGATCTCCATCTTGTTCAGATCTACGGTTTGATTCGATATCTCGAGATCAAGCATTGATCTCCATCTTGTTCAGATCTACGGTTTGATTCGATATCTCGAGATCAAACATTGATCTCCATCTTGTGCACATCTACGGTTTGATTCGATATCTCGAGATCAAGCATTGATCTCCATCTTGTTCAGATCTACGGTTTGATTCGATATCTCGTGACGGTAACACCCTGTATGTATAACTTTAATTGAGGAATCAAGAATTAATTCCTCAGATTTAAAAGTGCCAATATTTGATATAGAAATCAAAAATTCAAGATTAACAATTTCCACACAAAAATATTGAGATTTGTTAATTATTTCTATATAAGAGTGTATTTGTGTATTTGTAAATATTGTAAAATATGTTCACAGGACAATAATTCTGTGACACCCTTTAAACTAAAATAATACATTATCCTGTACACCCTGTAGTTTTCAATAGCTCCGAGTACGTGTTATTTCACTGAAACTGAACCCAGCGTGAACATTCAGATTAAAGATAATTTAGCGTAAGCTTTGCTTCATATTGTCCGTCCCACCAGTTATAATCTATACCTGGAGTTAACTATTCGTTCCACCAGTTATGATTTATACCCAGAGCTAACTACTAGTTTTGATCTATACTATCCAACCTACCACTTCCAATCAAACCCCCAGGGCTAACATCCTTCTCACCAGTTCTAAACTCAACGGATCGTCCAACTAGTTCTAATCTCAACCTATAGCTATGGTCCACTATTCCAAGTACTTCTAATATAAACCAAAATACACCATCCATTTTACTAACTCTATTATGTATTGAGTTAGTTATCCGATACCTGAACCTGCACTGGAGCAAGATATCGTCAGATCAATCTAACCCAAGCCAGCTGCTTAGTTTGCCATCTAAACCCATAAGCAACAATTTGCTTCACCAGTTCTAATTTGAACCCGAATCTGATTATTGGCCTTAGCAATTCGAACCTATCTGTACGTTCTCCAGAGAGGCTAGCTCTCCGTCAGTTCAATTATAATCAGAGTGATTATTCGTCCTACCCAGTTCCAATCAAGAGCTAATTTTCCGTCCTATCAGTTCCCAAGAGCTTTTCAAAACGTACAAAGAGCTATCTCTCCATTCTACCAAGTTTCAGTCTATTCCATGAGCTAACTATTCGTCAGACCAGTATCAATCTGAACCCAGAGATAACTTGCCGTCCTTCCCGGTTCCAATCTAAACCCAGAGCTAACTATCCGTCCTACCCAGTTCCAATCTAAACCAAAATCAGATCATCCGTCCTATTACCGCCTTTCAAGTTCGAATCTGTACTAAAAATCCGTTCTGACAGTTCTAACCTTGAGAATTAACATTGCACCCTGGCCTGCAAGGTATAAACTTTACAAATGTTTTTGTTCGTGTTTTATGATATTTATTCAGAAATATAATTCATATTTGTGATAAAAGCAAAAGTATTTCCAACACAACTTATTTTCCCTTTGTACTTTTATGGAAAATATAGTTTGAAAAGTTATTTTTCCCAATATTGATTTTCCTAGGAAATCTGCTCCTGGAGATGAAGGCCTGTAAACCTTTGATCCTTCCTCTAACCCGGATACAGCTTAAACTGAACAGGAACAAACCTTACTCTTCTGCCAATCCGTCCCACATCGTTTTTCTCATTCAACCATATTCTCCTTGTCCAACCTTATTCTTCTCATCCAACCTTATTCCTCTCATCCAACCTTATTCCTCTCATTCAACCTTATTCCTCTCATTCAACCATATTCCTTTCATCCAACCTTATTCCTATCATCCAAGCTTATTCCTCTCATCCAACCTTATTCCTCTCATCCAAGTTTATTCCTCTCATCCAACCTTATTCCTCTCATCCATCCTTATCCCTATCATCCAACCTTATTCTTCTCATCCAACCTTATTCCTCTCATCCAACTTATTCCTCTCATACAACCTTATTCATCTCATCCATCCCTACCATCCAACCTTATATTTCTCATCTAACCTTATTCCTCTCATCCAATCTTATTCTTGTCATCCAAACTTATTCATCTCATCCAACCTTATTCATCTCATCCAACCTTATTCCTCTCATCCAAACTTATTCATCTCATCCAACCTTATTCCTCTCATCCAACCTTATCCCTACCATCCAATATTATTCCCCTCATCCAACATTATCCCTACCATCCAATCTTATTCTTCTAACCCAACCTTATTCCTCTCATCCTTATCTTACTAGACCCCAATGTTTGATTAAAATGTCGTCTTTTGGGAAGAACTCATTATTATTTACTAGTTACAAATAGGCAGTTTAAAATGATAATCAGCAGCGTATACAGGTGCTCAACTTTTTTGCCATTCCAGGGGGGAAGGCTTAGCTCGAAATCACAATTTTGACATCTCCAGGGTGGGGGGTGGAAGGGGGGGGGCTTAGCTCGAAATCACAAATTTACCTCCGGGGTGGGGGGTGGGAGGGGGTCTTAGGGAAAGAGAGGAGGAGGGTCTAAAAGTCTTATACTAGGACGGACTCAATAATAATTCAAATGAGCCAAAAAATAGTTCAAATGAGCAAAAATATAGCTAAAATGAGCAAAAGAATAGTTCAAATGATCGCTAAAAAAGTTACTCATTTGAACTGTCTTTTTGATTCATTTGAAAATATTTTTTTTGCTCATTTTAACTATTTTTTGCTTATTTGAACTGTTGTTTTGCTCATTTGACCTATTTTTTTGTTAATTTGAACTATTTTTGCTTCATTTAAATTATTTTTTTTGCTCATTTGAATTATTTTTTTGCTCATTTGAAATATATCTTTTGGTTAATTTGAACTTTATTTTAATTTGCTCATTTGAACTATTTTCTTGGTCCTTTAAATTATTTTTATGTTTATTTGTGAAATATTTTTTGGTCATGTAAATTTTGTGATGAAATTATTTGACCTATATTTTTTCATGAAATATAAAAATTTTAAACTGCATATTTAATAGTTCATATGAGTAAATAATGTGTTGTTTGAACTACAGAAAATTACGTCATTATCAGTAGCTAGAATGAACAATAGTTCAAATGATCAATAGTTCAAATGATCGATAGTTCAAACGGCAGTAGTTCAAATGCGGATCCACCAGAAAAGGTTAGATTAAGGTTAGAATTGAAGATAAAAAGAGTTAGGTTTGATTTAAAAAGAATGTAACAACTTAGGGTTGGATTTAAGATAATTTGTAACATTATCTAGGGTTGGATTAAACAGAAAAGGTAAAGATTAAAATTTGGATTAGAGAGGATTTGAACAAAATTTAGGATTGGATTAAAGAGAATATAGAGAACAAAAAAGGTTTGAAATAAAGAGAACAAGGTAAAGGTTTGGAATAAACAGAATAGAACAAGGTAAAGGTTTGGAATAAACAGAATAGAACAAGGTAAAGGTTTGGAATAAACAGAATAGTACAAGTTAAAGTTTTTGATAAAGAAAATAGACTAATATAAAGGTTTGGACTTATTAGAATAGTCAAATTAAAGTTTGAGTTGAATAAAATGGAATAAGATTAAGGTTTGGATTGAAGAGAATAGAATAAGATTAAGGTTTGGATTGAAGAGAATGGAATAAGATGAAGAATAGAGATCTGGAATTATCATATGAATGGTCGGATTCAGAGGTAGAATTAAAACTAATTTCAAACTAATTTATTCTTTCATATCGTTTCCATCGAATATAATTTTTTTTAAATTCATCATATCAATCACAATTATGTATCCACCATTTTACTTGATCCGCCATTTTGCTTGATCCGCGATTTTGTTATTCCGACATTTTGCTTGATCCGCCATTTTGTTTAATCCGACATTTTGCTTGATCCGCCATTTTGTTTAATCCGACATTTTGCTTGATCCGCCATTTTGTTTAATCCGACATTTTGCTTGATCTGCCATTTTGATTTATTTTAGACTGACGATGAACCGGAAGAGCCAATGCCAGCTACCTTTAAGGGAAATTATTCGTCTTGAAATGAACATTTCAAACCATATTTTTAAAACGATTTTTAACAATTTTATTTTTCATTACATTTTTTCACTTGTGATTTCAATTTCGGTGTGCCAAAATTTTATAAATGAAGTTTTGTTAATGAAAAGGGTTACACAGTTTTTAATGAGACTGATAGAAGGCGCTGAACGAAGAGGGAGGGGATATATCTTTCATTCCCCCCTGCACATGCTACAAATGTGCACCGTGCCATCTAAAAACATCCTCAACATTAATTTTTTTATTTGATTTCCTCCAGTTTCTTTTGTTGTCTAAAATTTCTAAAATTCTATATTCTTTGTAAGTTTCTAATCCTGCTTCTCTCTCAGAGTATCTCAATTCAATTAAGTTTAATTTCACACTTCTTTAGAATTTTTTAAAAAGGAAACACATTTACAAAAAGGAGTTCTCATCGTGTTTTAACAGAGGAATCACTAATCAGTAAATTGATTTGCACCGCAAGTGTGCCATGCCTGAAATGTAAAACTTTGGGTTTACTTTAAGTCACAAACAAAATATTTACGACTCTAATTTTCTAGTTCCTTTATATTTAAAACCTGATGGTGTAAACCTTTGATATTTGATATAGCAGAACCCATAGTATGATATAACAAAGTTCATACGACGTCGACATCACGCTGCATATATATAATAATTAGACTATTAGAGTATGAGAAGAGTAATCAGTCTAACACTTTTGAGACAAGAACAAGCCAAAGAAATTGATCGAATCTTTGCTGTAAACTCAAATATTCTGATCTCTATATCTTTGCAACCCAATTTCGCAGACCTTGGATATTTCAAATTATGAGTTCTGTTATGCTAAATAATCTAGGTTTAAAATATCAATGGTTGCAAAGATATAGGAGTTAAAAAATTTTAGTTTGTGGATACAAAGTATAAGTAAAGATTACTTTTAGTTAAAATTTGAAAAATAATTGTAAATGTGCAAAGAAGGTTCTAAGAGAGCGAAGTACTGGTCCCACTAAACGAGGAAGGACGGATAATCAAGAGGTGCAGATTATGGTTTCCAATTTGGTTCCGTAAAAGCTTAATTTACGGAACCTTTCCTGAAGCACTTTTGAAAAAGAAGAACGTAACTGGAAGACATTGAAAACCTTGTAAATATCTATGAAAACCTTGAACAAAACATCGAATCTTGTCTTCACCAAGTCTTAAGAATAAAAAAATCGTAAAAAGATCAGATTAAAACCGAGTCTTGCTTAAACTTAGCTCTCTGCTCGGCCTTTATTTGGGTCTAATTTGGTGCTAAAACAACGGTTTCTTAGGTTTATTTTTTAAGCCAACTTCTGCTACTTACAAAGGCAAAAATAGTAATGATAATTTTTTTAAGTCAAATATTTTATTTAGAATCTGCATTTTCTGTTTTTGACACATCATTAAAACCTCATCCTCGTTTTCACTGGAATGAAACTAGAACTATTTGTGCAAATGACCTGCAAAATATTTAGAAAATTCATTTTCAATCCTAACTAAAAATGAAACCCAAAGTTTTTTTATGATGGGAACTTTTAATCTTATATAGATTGTTTAATTCTTATGAGTTAAACTCAAAGAGAATAGAATATATATTAGAGTGGAATTTACTAGAAAATAGTGTAAAACGGCCATTTTGTTGTACTGTTTCCATACTGCAGGTGTACTTCACATATTTGTGCTATATAACCTTTTGGGCCCTGGAACATCATTTTATAGAAAATCTAAAATTAATGTTAAAAGAACACCAAATCATGGAATAGGCTGGTTTCATAATTGACCAATGATCATTTCACATAGACTCTATGCCTTCCACTTTACAAACGATGATTTACCGTTATAACTATAAATCAAGTGATGTTTTTATTCACCTAATTCATTATAAAGTTTATTAAACAGCTTTAAAAAATTCAAAATTGAAATGGATAGTCTAGGGAACATACTGTATTAATGTACTCTACTGCATATAATTTGTGAACATTTACATGATTTGTACACTTTTAACTCCCTGAAAGGGACTGAAAAAACTCATACCGAGGGATTTTCTAAATTCCACTCTAATATATATTCTATTCTCTTTGGTGAAACTCTTGCTCCCCGAAACTTCAACGTTTCTCAAACCAGTTTTTTATTGGTAAAAAGAAAATAACCTGATCAGGCATATTTCAATATGAATGCATTTTTAACCCTTACTGAGAATAAATATTTTTATCTTTGTAAAAAAATTTTTTTAAATATTATGAGTTAAACTTCTAAATTCAAAAGTTTCAGCCAGTGAGTCTTATATAAATAGTGTTTCTTTATTATAAGCAGAACCCCCTACCTCAAAAACCCCACTGAAAATTATAAATTTCCCCAGACTGAAAAAGTATAAAAAGGCTTTTGACTGAAAAACGTATTACGGTTAAAAACGTAAACTGTAAATTTCCTAATTTTCATTTGATTCGAAAAAATCATAAGTTAATTAATTTTCCTTTTGTGAAAATTAAGATTAAATCGGAACCTTTACAATTTCTAATGAATCTTTTTTCAACCAACTGCAGATGATACAAATGTAAGGGGGTATTGTTCATTTAAAAGGACTGTAAGCGTTATTCTAAGCGACCTTCATACGCTAAGATGACAATTCCCGAGTCACAACGGTACCCTTAAAACCTGATCAATAATATGGAAGAAATGCGCAATGTCACTTTTTTAGAGAAACCACATTTGAAAATAATCATTTTCCAAAATTAAGAGCATTGATATCTAATTCAAACTTGACCAGACAAAGCTTTTAAGGGGTCCGTTGTGAATCTTATCATGGACGGTCACATGAAACTAAGCGTACAGTCCCTTTAAAGGGAGTGTTCGCGTTTAAAGGGAGTGTTTAAGGATGACAAAATTCGTTTGCAATCGTTCTTTTTAAACCTAGGATTATCTGAGTAGAACATTGCAGAGATTTCATAGTTTATCTATATAAAGATGCGTTTAACATTCTTTTAAAGAAATCGCTCGCGAAAAATGAAAGAGGGCATGAGATTAATTCGAAGTTCAAGGGAGTGACTGCAAAAAATGAAAGGGGGTTTAACCGAGTGGGAAGGGAAAAACAATTATCGCAGATTTAAATCCAATTAAATTGGGATTCATCCTATACCCCCTTTTATTTTGTGCGAACACTCCCTTTAACATAAAAATATTTTTAGGAGGAAAGAAGATCTGAACTAGATTCCATTCCCAGGAAAATGATGAAAAGAGCAGACATTAGCAACAAACATAACTTTTCAGGCCTGCAGTAATTTAAGAATACCAACAATAAGAGTGTTAAGCTCAACTGATCTATCATTGGCCATAACATTTGGAATTTAATCAATGAGAGATCGGTTAAATCTATTATTGTCTATTATTGGCCAAAACATCGAGTATTTGATCGATGATAGATAAGTTATGTCTAACCAATCTAACTTGTCCAGAACGTTTTGAATTAAATCAGTAAAATATCAGTTAGATCTAATTAATCTAACTTGGCCAAAACGTTTGGAATTCAATCAGTAAAGTATTAGTCAAGTCTAATTAATCTAGCATGGCCAAAACGTTTGGAATTTAATCAGTAAAATATCAGTTACATTTAAATAATCCACTATGGCCAAAAGGTTTGGAATTCAATCAGTAAGATATTAGTTAAGTCTAACCGATCTAACTTGGCCAAAACGTTTGGAATTTAATCAGTAAAGTATCAGTTAAATCTAACCAATCTAACTTGGCCAGAACGTTTGGAATTTAATCAGTAAAATATCAGTTAAGTCTAACTATTCTAATTTGGCCAGAACGTTTGGAGTTCAATCAGAGTAAAATATCAGTTAGATCTAATTAATCTAGCAATGGTCAAAACGTTTGGAATTTTAACAGTGATACAAAAGTTTTACTGTTTTACTGGTCTGCCATTAGCCAAACCTTGAAGCATTTGATCAATGATAGATTAGGTTAGGTCTAACTGCTGTAGCTTTTCCAAAAACGTTAGAATTTGAAAAATAAGCCTCATCAGTGCGTCATTGGCCATCATGTCAAGCATTTGATCAATAATAGATCGCTTAAGTCAAATTGGTCTATCTTTAGTCAATACTTTTGGACTGGGATTTATTAGGGATTTGTTAAGTCTAACCGGCATATTATCATTGGCCTACATCTTGAATATTTGATCAATGAAATATGTTTTTAAGTCTTTTTATGTGGCTAAAATGTGCTTAATTTGATCAATGAGAGATTTTGCTTCGATCTAATAGGTCTATCTTTGGCCAAAACGTTTGGACATGGATTTATGAGGGATTGGTTAAGTCTAACCTAGCATATTATTGGCCTACATCTTGAATATTTGATCAATGAAAGACGCTTCTTGCCTATCATATTTGGCTAAAACTTGAAATAACTTGATCAAAGAGAGATTTTGGTTAGGTCGAACTGGCCTGTTCATTATTCATTGGCCAAGATATCGAGCATTCAATAATAGGTCAAACTGGTCTATCATCTGTGACCAAAACTTTTGGACTTTGGATTTATGAGAGATTGGTTAAGTCTAACTGGCATATATAATTGGCCTACATCTTGAGCATTTGATTAATAAAAGATGTAGGACATGATATTTGGATTTTTTAATAAAAGAAATACTTTTTGTATAAACCTTTCAATAATTATCTGTGATGTTGTTTTAGTGGCAGGATCTTCACAAAATTCCACAGAAAGTTTGAAAATGAAGTTCCAGGGACCAGAGATGATTTCTGGGGAAACATTCCAGGGCCCAGAAAGGAGTCCTGGAAAGTCTTCTTCACATTTGAAGGAAAAAGGAGAAGGGAAGGATAGGATAAGCCTTGAACCCCTTGACAGTTGCACTCATGGCGAGTAGTTCAGTCAGAATAAAGACATTAAACCAAAAAAAGGCTGGGTAATTAAGGGGGAGGGGGGGTTACCGGGCGGCCGGATGTACGGGGGGGCAGATTTATAGAATTTAAAAACGCAGAATCATTTTTAACTCTTGATGAAAAGCATTTAATTAGAAGTGCTGAAATTGTTCAAGAGTTGGAAAGTAAATGAGTTTCAGCCACAAACTCCAAATTTTCTTATCACTTTATTTTGCAACTCAATGTTGTAGACCTTTGATATTTCTAACGATGATTTTTGTTAGACAACATAATCTTAGTTTGAAATATCATAGGTTTGATGTTTTGAACCATCAGGTTGTAAAGATAAAGGAATAGGAAAATTTGAGTTTGTGGCAAAAATTCAGTTTCTTTCTGAGTGCAGGTTAAATATATTGTATAAATGTGTGGACATTTTTTAATTATAAAAGTTTTAAAAACATCCGCAGAGTCTCAAGAACCAATAGGAAATCAGGAAATCTAATACGATAGGTTTCGTTTAGCCACTATTAAATACCTGACAGAAAAAGAAGATGAACCAGCAAAATATTTAAGCTACTTCTTACTCATTCATAAATTTCCATCCCTGTTAAAACATAACATTAAACAAGGCACAGCTTTTACTCAAAGTTTTTATTATACTTATTTTTTACATTTTATAAAAATTGTCATTTAAGTAAAGATTTTATTTTAACATTTTTTTTCATATTATGTATTGGGCTGGCATTGCAATATTTAACATGCCGATTTGGTTGGGAAAAAAAAAATTTCTTACTTTTGTTCATGATTGTAATTTTGATTTTATAATTAACTAAATAAAAATAAAAAATAAAAAACCAAGCTTTTTTTTGTTAGAAGCTAGAGTTTTACTGAAGCATGGGACCAAGAGATGAAAATTTATCTAGACACCATAATAGGTTCATAACGACTTAAAAGGCACTGAATAATACATTTTAAGTGACCCTCCATTTATAGAGTGGAGTGATGGAGTGAGTACAAAACGCCCAAAACAAAAAGCTTAACCCAAAACGTAGAAACGCTCAAAAAAACGATTTTTATTCAAATGGTTAAAAACCCCATTTGGACAAATAATTTCCCGATACAATTAACACACTATTTTCAGCGAGAAAAACGTGGATTCCTACGAGGGCGATAGTTTGTGGGCTTCCTGCAAAAGTGACTTGTGCATTTCTTGCTTATAAGAAACAACGGAGAAGTAGGCAGAAATAAATGCTTTTAAATTCAGAAAAACGACGTTATCTTCCACATTTTTGTTTAAATTAAGAATCATGGGTCGAGTTGAAAATGGGTTATTGAAATCTTTGCATGTAGGGTCATTTGATATTACGCCTACAGTCCCTTTAAGATGAACACCTCTCTTATATAATATACTGTAGCGACGAAAGGAATAAGACCAAATGAATAAGACCAAATGAATAAGATCAAATAAACTGACTGAATATATATTTATCAAAAACAGTATTTATACTAGATGCAGTATATCATAATCTAAACAATAACATGTGAAGTATGGAATAGGCTGTGTACTGCATTCCAGGAATCCAGGGGCGCCACAATACTAAATTAACAACAATAAATGAGAAAAAGGAATAAAAAGTTGATAAATGAAGACTAATAGAACTAGAAGGATATATTAAATGAGATTTTTATTTGACACAGTTTTCACAAATGAAAAATATAAAATTTTAAGTGTTAAGTTGTTTTTCTTTGAATGTCCAATCCACTGGAAATACGCAACAAATCTGAAAACGAAGATTTCCCAAAGAAACATAATTGTAACTTAGGTTTTCTCCAATTATCATTTTATAATTTTTATTTTTATTTTTAATAGATATAATGTTACCATGGAATGGGGTTTCTGCATCGAATGTGGGGCCTACTGACACTGCGTGTGTAGAGCGTGTTAGGCCCACGAATTCACCAGTGCATAGTAGGATGGTCAATCTAAGAAGCAGTCGGTCCTAATCTGCTCGGTTGGATCGGAGCTGTGGGAAAAACAATATGCTGTTGGAGGAGATACGTTGCCAGAGGAGATATGTTACTGGAGGAGATATGTTGCCGGAGGAGATACGTTGCCAGAGGAGATATGTTGCTGGAGGAGATATGTTGCCGGAGGAGATATGTTGCCGGAGGAGATATGTTGCTGGAGGAGATATGTTGCTGGAGGAGATATGTTGCTGGAGGAGATATGTTGCCGGAGGAGATATGTTGTCGGAAGAGATATGTTGCCGGAGGAGATATGTTGCCGGAGGAGATATGTTGCTGGAGAAGATTTGTTGCCTGAGGAGATATGTTGCCGGAGGAGATATGTTGCTGGAGAAGATAGGTTGCCGGAGGAGATATGTTACTGGAGGGGATATGTTGCTGGAGGAGATGTTGCCGGAGGAGATATGTTACTGGAGGGGATATGTTGCTGGAGGAGATATGTTGCCAGAGGAGATATGTTACCAGAGGAGATATATTGCCGGAGGAATATTTCATTTTAAAGTAGGTGTCAAGCCATAGGAGTTATCTAGACAAAGGAAGTATGTAGCCAAAGGAGTTAATTAGGCGGGGATCCAGGGGGGGGTCAAGATAATCTTTTGGTCCACTCCCCTTTTTTCTGGAAACTAACCTAAAAGTTTACTGTAACTTGTTTTCCAGGAGATACAAAACTAATTTTTTGGTCAAATCAGCCTTTTCTCTGGGGAAGAAAGGATTTTTAAATTCTTAAAATGAATCCTAAAGAAGCTTTCCACAACACTGCATACTCAGTTTAAATACCTTACATAGCCGGTCTGTCCCTTTAAAGGTTTAAAGGGTTCTGTTGTGTTTAATGGGTACGTTAAGAAAAAACACCTTTAAATCTTTACTTATTTGCGACCAAAAAAGAATATTAAAACATTTGACCAAATTTCCACTGTGTTGTGTCCACGAAGAGAAAAAATAATTTTTCCAGTAATGTCTCGTATTTCTCTCTTCAACAGTCTAGACACTCAAACATTATGCATTTCATAGAATTTACATATTTCTTTTTACATTGTTTACAGATGTTTGTATCATATATTTAACATATATTCGTCATATATTCTCATATATTAATCATATATTCTCATATATTAATCATATATTCATCATATATTCATCATATATTCATCATATATTCATCATATATTCATCATATATACATCATATATTCTCATATATTCATTATATATAAATCATATATACATCGTATATTCATCACATATTCATCATATACTCATCATATATTCATCATTTATTCAGCATGTATTTATTATTTATATTCATGATATATTTATTATATATTCATTATATATTCATCATACATTCATCATATATTCATCATATGTTTCTCATATATTCTCATATATTCATTTTATGTTCTCATTTATTCAATGATTCATCATCTGTATATATATATATACATAAAATGAGTAACTATTGATATTTTTTTGTATTTTTATAATATAAATAAACTGTTTAACAATTAATAGTGTTTCAGTAGATTACTGACATCCTTGATAAGCCAAGGGTTTAAAGAGCACCGTTGTAAATTGGCGAGTATTATCATTATTATTATTCATTCATCTCTTCTTTTCTCAATTCAATTTAAATAATTTGAATTGAGAAAATGATTTATCGGCATTAGTTTTGAATTAATTGATTGCAATCTCAAAAGTGTTATGTCGCGTGCCAGTCCAATTTTTATTCTACTGTTCATTGCCAAAACCCGTATTACACCTAAAGAAAAATGTCTTCACCGAAAAACAGCATTTTAAAATTGATTTTAAAATTGATTTTCTGTGATCTTTTCATATAAAAAGAGGCATTTTACAGTTTAAGCCAGGATTCACCTGAGCCCTACCCAGGTTTCCTCCCATTAGTTTGGGTTTGCACACCTTCTCTAGGTTGGATTAGGAGCAGGAGAGGACGGAGAAACCTCGACTCCTGGATCCTTAGTTCATCTCAACCAATGATTAGGTTCATATCACTCTACACTCTACAGTCTATCTATACTCTACACTCTACACTCTACGCTCTACACTCTACAGTCTATCTATACTCTACACTCTACACTCTACACACTACACTCTACACTCTACACTCTACACTCTACACTCTACACTCTACACTCTACACTCTACACTCTACACTCTACACTCTACACTCTACACTCCACACTTTACGCTCTACACTCAACACTCTACACTCTACACTCTACACTCTACACTCTACACTCTACACAAAATTTGGCCGATCGGGCCCAAATTTTGTGTGGGAACTCGTGTGACCTAAGGGAAGGTGTATGGACGATAGAATTTTCAAAAATTTGCTTCTAGCAAAATTCGATTTTTGAAAATCCACGAAATTGTTTTTTAAAATGCGAAATTATTTTTTTGTTTTTGTTTCGCAATGTATACAAAGAGAACATGTTCACAATTGAAATTGACTAAATTCTAGCCCTCAATAACAATAAAATTATTCATCATCAGAAACCTCATCTGTATAGTATCTTTTTTTATAGTATTTAACAATCTCAAACCCTCATCACATAAGTTTATACTTAAATTTTTAAAATGAGTAGGACATATTTGGGTACAAAAGAAAGGGTTGTTGCAAAATAGAAGGTGGACGCGAAGCGCCCTAAAGCCCAGTAATATCACATATCCCATTCAATATCACACCTACATCACATTACATATTTCGTATCACATGTCACACAATTACTGCTTATAATATCACATAACATCACACATCATCCAATTTGATTTATATCACATATCTAATACATCATTTTAAACACGACATTTCTGTGTTAACTATATATATATATATATATATTGTTTCCAATATTATTATTATTATTGTTTCTGCCAACTTTTCGTCATGGTGTCTGATCAATCTCTTCTCTTGCAGCATATTATACATTAACAAACAATCTACTGCTTATTATTATTATATGTACTAGCTGGAGTACCCAGCTTTGCCCAGGATTAAAAATAATTATGTGAAGAAAAAAAATATTTAATGAAGGAATATTTCATTTCAAATTTCTGGAGTCATCTTCCCCTGCAATCTTTGCAACCCGGTATCGCAGATCTATTAATTCTCTGAGAGCAAATAGTCTAAATTTGAAATATCATAGATTTACACCATCAGGTTGCTAAAATATAAGAGTAAGAAAAATTTCTGGTCTTGAAAAATCAAATTTTAGAAAAATCTTACTTAAATCTTTAATCGTAGAAATGGAAGATTCATTTAAATTTAAAACTAATTATTCAGATTTTACAACAGTTCGGTAATGCGATATTTCCCTTTTTTCTAAAGGAATTGAGCCTTCGTCACAACTCAAATTTTCTAATCCCTATTTTTTTTGCAACTTGATGGAGAAACCCTTTGATATTTCAAACTTAGATTTTTAAACCTGACAGAATTCATAGTTTGAAATATCTAAGGTCTACAACATTGGGTTGCTAAGAAATAGGGATTAGAAAATCAGAGTTTGTGGCAAAGATTCAAATCCTTTACATCATTTTCTTTAGAATCTTTAAGACATTTATTTCTGTTGAATTTTGTTTTCAAAAGTTAAAAATAATTCTAGCGTTAAGTAACATAAACCTCAGCAAATTAGTTAATTAATGAAAACTGCAGATTTTCGCAAGGTTTATGGCGCGCTTGGAATTTGTAAGGCTTGGAATTTGTCGTGAAAATGCACAAAAAATGAGACCCCAGTGATAGTTCCATTTTTACTTACAGGGTTAACCGCAAAAAATGAGACTGTAAAGACGACCTAAAACTCTAAATATCGAACGATTTAAAGGTAAAAGTTGTCTGTCTTGTTTATGGCTTTTTTAGATGTATTTGTTGACTTAGACAAGTTTACATCCTTCACTTCTGTATGCCGAGTCCATTAGCCCCTGATACAATCAGGGTTAAGTCATTTATTTGTTGTCTATTCTGAATCAATTGGAATAGCATGGCGGTAACATGATAACATCTATCTTTCTATCTATCTCATTATCCAATTAGAGTTATGAATCCTTCAATCGGCGCTAAACAGTAAATGGAAATATTTACTTCTACTGAAACTATAGTGCCTTCTACCACCCTACTATACACTATACAGATACAAAGTATGTTCTGATTGGGACATCTGCATTAGCTCAAATTGATTTAACCGTTCGGTCCTTTTTCTGCAAGCTTTTTTGGTTTGTAAAGTTCAAAGATTTTTTAATTTTAGACAAAAACACGAAAAAATTTAAATTGAATTGAAACCGAAAATTGCAACTTGGGGGTTGGATGCCATCAATCATCATCGTTCTTCATAATATTAAAAAAATGATTTATCGGCATTAGTTTTGAATAATTAAAGTAAGTCGCATGCAAAAATGAAATCTTATTCTATATCAATATAATAAAACAAGACATTCATATATATCTGTTGCCTAAAGCTGGCCAAACGGCTGGACCGATTGGGCTGAAATTTTTTGTGAACACTCATGGGTGTGGCCGGGGGTTGTTATAGCATATAATAAATCGATTTTTTTTCTTCAAATTTTTTTTCATCATTTTTTTCCACGGGCAATGCCGGGCCTTTCAGCTATAGTATATTCTAAATCAAAACTCTTAGCTCTTATTGAAAAGCTATTATGAAAAACAAAACGTTTTGAATTTTTAATATGTAACCGGACAAATCTCGAGGAGATACGAGATCACAAAGTCGTAACTGTTATATTGCCTTTTTGACCTTCTCCTGCTGTCTGGATTGCAGTTCCTTGCACTATCCAACTTGTTTCTAATTATGAGAAATTACAATTTGTTGAGAAAAATTATGCAGAAAGATTATTGGATTTATGCGCGCCTAAGAGGCTGGCAGCGGTAATTTCAACGAGTGGGATCCCCATATTCTAAAGAATTAACAACACTTTTTACTATTGAACGTTCAAAATAATGATTGAGTTATGAAAAAATATTTTATAAAAAAGGTACATTTTCCGAGTTTAAGCTCATTCTTAAAAGTCAACCTCCTATGTAATTTTCTTTAAAAAAAGTTCATGATTAGGGAATAAAGAATGAATATATTTTTTTTGCTAAATAAAAAACAAACTTTCTATTTTTAACTTTGTTTTGTTGATACAACGTTCTTTACTCATTTACATTGTACAAGACTAGAGGCTGTTATATAAACTTTGCTTAAACGTATTCAGGGAAGAAAAGAAGAAGAAGAAGAAGAAGAAGAAGAAGAAGAAAAAGAAGAAGCAGAAGAAGAAGAAGAAGAAGAAGAAGAAGAAGAAGAAGCAGAAAGAAGAAAAAGTAGAAGAAGAAGAAGAAGAAGAAGAAGAAGAAGAAGAAGAAGAAGAAGAAGAAGGAGGGGGAGAAGAAGAAAAAGAAGAAGAATAAGAAAAAGAAGAAGAAGAAGAAGAAGAAGCAGAAGAAGAAGAAGAAGAAGAAGAAGAAGAAGAAGAAATATCTACTGCAAAGTGCATCCTATCTATTTTGGAATATTTTATGTCATTTTTTTATCTCTCATTCAAAATCTGACTAAAATATTGTAAAAAACCTTTATATTTAAATATCAAAAACAAAAGTCAAACAGGAGAGAATATAACAACAAACATAACGAAAAAAGGGTGAAAATCTAAAGTAAAGATTTACTAGAATTGTAACGAATTCTGCAGTAGCTGTATCTCTAACTATCTACTTTTCTGTGCTAATCATATTTTGCATTATAATTCTATCTTTAGCTTTTGTAATCTGGCCGGTCACACCGGCCCGTATAACCATGTTTAGAAATAAATCAGTTGAATACAGACTCTCGTTCAGTAGAGACGGAATCAGCCTGGGTTGACTGATTATTAGAGTTAGAGGCGGTTTAGCCATACAGCAGTCAGGGTTGACTGATAATTAGAGTTAGAGGCAGTTTAGCCATAAAGATTAAGTGAGGAGAGATGGGCTAGATTAGTACAGACTTTTAACCGGCACCTCTAGCTTAACGTGAAGAGGAGACTTAAAATTATGTTTTGAATTAATGTTATAAAATTTTTATTTCAATTTAAAAAAGACTAATTTTACCACTAACATTTAAAAAGATCTCACATTATCGAAAAATATCAAAAACGCAGATCTTAGAAACAGAAATGATTTTTATATTCCTAGAGTAAAATCTATTAAAATTGGACTGCTCCCCCCTCACAATTTCCTTAAAATATGGTATGAAAATAAACGACACTTTTCAAAGCTTTCAAATATCAATCTTATTTCGAATTTTAAACAGAGTTTAATTGAAGATTTTTTATCAGCAGAACAAATGTTTTAATTCTAACACATGCTATGTTTGCAAAAGAATCGAAGAAACCAAAGACTAAAATGATTAAAAAGAGTAAAAGATAAAGGATGTCAAAAATCAGTGCAAATTAAAAGATGCTTTAAAATGCCCATTTTGTGTAAAACCTACACATTTTCAGAACCCATGAAGCCTATTTTAATTTTTTTAAACATTACAAATAAATCTATAATTTTTATTTCTAAAAGTTGTTAGTTCATCGTAAAAAAATACTAACAATCCACCACTAGATTATATGTAAACAATAAATATGTAACTTTCCTTTTTCTTTTATTTCTATTTTTTTAGAATGGGGGGAAATATTCCCATAACATCTATTTTTGGAGGTTTTCAAATATTTTCTCATTAAACACTTAATTTTGTATGTTTTTGTTATTTTTCATAAATAAATGATTACTTACTATGCATCTTTACTGAACATTGTTTTTGTAAGTTATTTAATGAGAATAGTTTGTTTTAAGTTTTAAAAGAAAAACAAAGCTTCATTAAAACATTAAAAAGAGTTTAAACTAAATCTGATTCAAATAGAAAGAAAAATCTGGTTTATGAAAAATTAATCTATTTTAAAGTAAAAAAGAAAGGGGGATAGTATTAGGTTACATGTAAAACAAAACTGGTTGATGGAGGGGGGTGGGGGATAGTGAGGGGAGTCTGGGACCAGATTTTTAAAAAACGAAAAGTTGAACATTGTAGACGTAGTTTAACCACTTCCCGTGTGGACTGGTTCAAGCTACGCAGTTCAACCATCTTTCGACATTTACTAAATGTTATTAAAAGGGTAACAAGAGATCTGGCCGGTTCAAGCTGAGAAAACAATAACTGCAACCTTCTTCAGTTAACAAACAGTAAAGAGCTTTTAAACAATTGATGGAGAAAATAAAAGAATATAAGAATCATTGTTTACAGTCTACAATACAATTACAGGGGGAGTTGGCTCAGATTCTGTGATTTGGTGCAGAAATTACACTCAGCCTCATAAATCATCAATTTTGGATCCTGTTCCACGTCAAACTAAAGTAAATTCCAACCAAGTCAAACTAAAGTAAATTGCAACCACGTCAAACTAAAGTAAATTCCAACCACGTCAAACTAAAGTAAATTNAACTATGTTTAACAAATACTTGAACATATTAACCATGGGACAAGATTCTGAACTATGTTTAACAAATACTTGAACATATTAACCATGGGACAAGATTCTGAACTATGTTTAACAAATACTTGAACATATTAACCATGGGACAAGATTCTGAACTATGTTTAACAAATACTTGAGCATATATTAACCCAGGGACCCTCTTATTTCAAAGCTATCGATGAATCTTTTGAATTGCTAATGTGTCAACATTCATGAGCTATCAGGTCGCAAAGTTGTCTTGTCGCATAAATATAAACTTCATGAGCTATGAGGTCGCAAAATTGCCTTGTCGCATAAATAAAAACTTCGTGAGCTATGAGGTCGCAAAGTTGTTTTTCGCATAAATATCAACTTCACCTTGTGTCTTAATCTCGACCAGCGATATGGCAATATGAACACTAATTTCCAGAATAGGGACATAAATTTTAATTTTGACACCGGATGGGGACAATTTCAAACTTTGAGTATTTCACCTAAGAGGTTTCATAGTTTGAAATATTAATGGTTTAAATAATCAGGCTGCATAGATATTTTGAAGAAAGTGCACTTCAGTTCTAAAATTTACTAATCTAGGGCTACAAGGCATTGGGACGCTTCAAAATCGACCCGGTATGTCTTCTGGATCTATGTCACTCCTGTATGCCAAGTCCATTAGCGCCTGATCCAATCAGGGTTCAGTCATGTGTTTGATGTCTATTCTGAACCAATAGAAATAGTATGGCAGTAACATCTATCTTTCTAGCTATCTCTTTATCCAATTAGAGCTCTGAATCCTTCAATCGGAAATGGAAATATTTACTTCTATTGAAACTATGGTGATGTGATTGCGTATTCCTGATATATACTAAGGATTTGTATACAGAAAATCATTGTTCTAATTTACCTGTAAACTTGATTTAATTAAAACTTCCAAGTGTTTCATCAAACTGAAGGTAGATTCAACTCTATATATCTGGCTAAGCTTCTAGCTTTCACGTATTTATTTGACGTAATTTTGCAACTGCAGCAATACTAAAACTTACAATTCATAAGGATATGCCTGTGCCACGCACCTCTGACCCTTCAGTAAAAGTAAATCTAACAGTGTCCTATTGAGTGTCTGCTTTATTTACCCAATGTCCGGGCGATACAGTACAAACTGGGACCGGCAAAAGTTGACCTGGCTCGGAAATTCAAATGTAATTTACAGCTGACTGTGGTGCAATCTTAAACTAGAGTGCAGTATAATTTTAAGTATAATCCCCCCCCCCCCTAAGCAGAGCTTATTCATACCAAGCCCCTAAAAGGGACTGTAAGCGTTATTTCAAGTGATCCTCCGTGCAAAAATTGCAATGCTCTATTTACAACAACAATGTTTATAATTTGATACAAAATTGATTTGCTAATTTCTACTGTAGGAAAATTTATCAAAATTGAAAACTTTAAAACCTAGAAAAACGACAATATCTTCAATTGGTAAAAGATCTGGTTTACAAAAAATACTAAATTCTCTCAACAACATCATTTACAAAATCTACATATATTGAAAAATGACTTTTCATGAAGTCAACTAAAGGAATTGAGTCTTTGGCACAAGCTCTAATTTTCTAATACCTATTTCTTTGCAATCCAACGTCGTAGACCTTAGATATTTGAAACTAAACTGAGAGACAACTTGTAGTTCATCTTTGAATCTTAAAAGCATATATCTCAACGTTCTTATCAAGGTTACATAGGAGGTATAACACAATAAACAAGACATAAATGAGAAGGTAAACTTTATGCGACTTTACTGGTACAACTTTGTTACCTTGTAGCTCTTATAGTCTTGATTTTATCAGGGCATATATAAAATATTTATACCAATTTAGTACTTTGTAACTCTTCACTAGGAGGTGTTATTATTGAAAACATTTTAGATTATAATGTGACATGCAATTTACTTAAGTATAGCGTACAATTGGAACTTTTTTAAAGAAATATTTTGTGAATATAATGACAAAATATTTTCCAGTTCAAAGATGGTTTTTACTTATTTCTTAATTGTTTAGTTTAGTTTTGAAAATTATCTATCTTCAGAAATCTGATTAAACTAATATGTCCGGCAAAGATGACCTGAAGGAAGACCCTGGAAGTGTTGACGCTATTAGTATCCATTCTCAGGTATTCTTTATCTTTCATTTTTTCTGGACTTTTCATTTTTCAGAAATCAGAAAATTTGTGATTTAGAGAAAATAAACTAAAATTTTAAAAAAACCAGTTCTGAATAAAAAGATATTATTCAATTCTTGCCTAAATAAGAATTAAATAAATTGTTAAAAAATTTAATTCTCATGTTTGATGTTCTAGTTTGTAATTAGTGTTTTATACAAAATCCAAAGTTTTCTCTGGAAAACTCTAGAAGGAAAACCTAAAATAAATGGGAGGGGGAATTTTTTACTTTTAACATTTTACCCGCAAAGATTCTGAACTATGTTTAACAAATACTTGAACATATTAACCATGGGACAAGATTCTGAACTATGTTTAACAAATACTTGAGCATATATTAACCATGGGACAAGAAAAGAAAAAGTTTTAAACACATTTGAATTTAGAGAACAAACGTTATTTGTGAAATAACATTGATTTACAACACGATATCCAGTTTGGCAACTTTTAAAATTAAGGAATATAAAATAATATAAAAGCAAAGAACTTGTTCATTTTATTCTAAATGGTCAGGCCTTATTTAATTGTAGTTGGTATATAAAGAGTGAAAAGTAAAAGCGTAATAAAATTGTAGACTTCTAGTTTTCTAAGTTTAAATAAAACTTGAGAGCCAAGTTTCTAGTCTCAAGGGAGGTGCATAGAGTAATCCCAACATAAATTGTACAGGTAGTATACAATATGATGTAGTTAAACAGCAAACATAGCTGGGAGGTGCATAGAGTAATCCCAACATAAATTGTACAGATAGAATACAACTTGGTGTAGTTAACCAGCAAACATAGCTGGGAGGTGCATAGAGTAATCCCAACATAAATTGTACAGATAGAATACAACATGGTGTAGTTAACCAGCAAACATAGCTGGGAGGTGCATAGAGTAATCCCAAAATAAATTGTACAGATAGAATACAACATGGTGTAGTTACCCAGCAAACAGAAACTGAAAATGCTCATTGAGTATTCCCAGAACAAGTTTTACAGATAAAACACAACATGACGTAGCTACCCAGCAAACAGAACCTGAGAGGAACATTGAGTAATACTGACGCAAAATTATACATATAGAATACAACATGATGTGGTTACCCAGCTAACAGAAACTGAGAGCTGCATGGAATAATCCCTGTGCAAATTGTACGGATTGAACACAACATGAAATAATTAATCACTAAGGTGTTCTCCCAACAGCATTGTCCCAAATGTCATTTTACTGAGGGCTTTTCCCAAGTGGCATTTTTCAATATAAAAACTCTTCTGTCTTTCATTTAACATTTGAAAAAAATAAGATGTTCGGAAAAATAAGTGAACTGTAAAGCAGATGTAAATAGTTTAGAGGCAAGTATGGGTTAAAAAAAACATAGTTTAGGCAACAACTATGTTACTCTATCTTTATAAACTGTAAACTTTGTATATACTTTGTATATACTCCATTAAAGCCTGGAATTGTCCCCATATTTCATGTACATTGTTACAAATACAGAATTCAATGCAGATTCTACCACAAATAAAATGTATACAAAGAATTGTTAGATTATATCTTACAAATAATCATATAATGTTTCTGCACAAAAGATATTCATTCTTATTCTACAAAATTGAATAAAAATGAATTTATTTTTCTTTCTTTTTTCTTTTTACAAGAAAAAAACCCTTTTATCCATCATATTGATTTTTTTAGACGTAACTATAAACAGTGAGGCCTATAGTAATGAAATAAGGAAAAGTTTTATCAGAGTTTAAAAATCAACTTATAAAGTGAAATGATTTTTACGCAAATTAAAGGGAGAATTTGCGAAAAATTAAAGAGGGTATAGGCTCATATTGTCAGGAAACATGGTTAAACACGTCTTGTATACTCCTGAGCGTAGAAACCATGGAGTTGCATTTTACCACCTGAACTGTAAATAAGCCAATTAAATTTAAAACTAATTAGCTAGATATTATTCGATTCGATGCATTAGTAAAAAGTTGATATTTATTAATATTTTTTTTTATGTAGAACGTACTTTTAACAACGATTATTTGGCCGCTAGGCGTCTCTTCAAAGTTAAATCCATGAAATATTGAAACCTAAAGGCCAATACCCCTTTCAAGCTTCTCAAACACTTCATTTAAAAGTGGTCGTCTCAAATGGGTTTAATGTAATAATACAAGTGAGAAAAAAACACCAATACAAGTGAAACTAAAAGCTGCTCTTTATTGACTTGAAAAAAACCATTTCCGACGCCCATTTTTATTTTGTGAGAAAAAGTCATTTTTAAACATGTTTTAGAATTTCTTAAATAAACCTTTTTACAACTTGAAAAGGAATCCAGAAAAATATTTAACCCTACACTATTTAGTTGTAATTTCAAATAATAAATTTAGAAAGGTTTAATTCCGATCTTTAGAAGAAGTGAGCTTGGACAAATACAAACCAGCTTCAGTAATTCTGTTTTTACATAACGTTACGCGGCATTATAACATCATACAAACCAGGTTCAGTGATTCTGTTTTTACTTAACGTTCCGTGGCATTATAACATAATACAAACTCTTTCTTATCGAAACTTTTTTCTTCAGGAGCCCCTTCTGTCCCCTAAGGACCGAGTTCACCATGGTATCCTAAAAAAGTCCCCCGAGGTCCCTAAAAAGGTTAAAAAGGCCACAGATGTAAAAAGATGCTCCTCTAATCCTCCGGAGGATAGAACAAGGACAAAGGGTCTACACAAGAAGAAGGTAATTTAGATAGATAAATATAAGATAGATAGATAGATAGATAGATAGATAGATAGATAGATAGATAGATAGATAGATAGATAGATAGATAGATAGTTGCTCCCGCCGTTTACCCGAACTTTTTTACCGTGAAACTAAATGTTCGCTATTAAAGTCGACCTATTCAACTTAGAATCGTAAAATCAAGCTAAGAACATTTCCGTGGGCTCCCAAGTTCTCAAATTAAAATTTGAGGAAAATCGGTCCAGGGGTTCCTGAGTTATGATGGAAAAACAAGCAAACACCCAAACAGAGATTACAACTTTATATAGATAAATAATAGTAAGAAAAAATATGACAAATATTATGAAAAGAATGGAGTTCGAAACTTTTCACTGAGTTAATCCGTATCCACAGTAACTGAACTGTGTTTTATTTGAAGTGGTTAAAGTAAATCCTTAAAAAATTGAGTCTTTGATGTCGCAAACTCTGATCTTCTACTTTCTAGCAGTTCCTTTGTTAGTCAACAGCAAATCTTTAATTTCAGACCGTCAGTGCTTAATCTGCCGGATTACAAGAGTAACGGATTAGTCCTTTCTAAAGGGATTAAAAATACTCCGATCTTTGATATTCTTTAATTTGATAGTTTTCACTGTTTCAGGATGAATTCCGTCTTCCCAAACATATTCCAACAAATGAAAATATAGGTATTTATTTATATATTATACTAGCTCAAGTGCCCATGGATTTTTTTAAAACACAAATAAAAAATTCATAATTAAAAAAAAAACGAATTTTGAAACAAAAATTTCGAACTTTGAAGAACATTTTTAATTTATTTTAAAATATGTATTGTTAGCCAATTTGGTCTAGCCGTTTGGCCAGCTCTACACTCCGGTATGCTGAGTCCATTAGTGCCTGATCCAATCGGGGTATAGTCATGTGTTTGTTGTCTATTCTGAACCAATAGAAATAGTATGGCGGTAACATCTATCTTTATTATCCAATTAGAGTTATGAATCCTTTAATCGGCACTATCAGTAAATGGAAATATTTACTTCTACTGAAACAATAGTGTCTAGCTAACTTATATATGAGTTTTTTATAGATATATTCATTTATCGCCATACATGGTTAAATACACAATTGATAATTCCATTACCTACAGTATACATACTTTGATTGACTAAATATTATTCATTATTTGGACCTCCTATATTATTCATTATTAAATGTATTTCAGTAAGATCAGGGCATCTTGAGTTCCAAAGTCTGTATGCAACAAATGATATGGAAACTCCAAGTTTTGTGGTAAATACTCTTGGTGCACCTAATAACTCTACACTTGTGGTAAGTATATTTTTAGTGTTCAATGTGGTACTAATATTTACCACATGTTCAGTATTTGAAGGGACCCTTCATTTCATGTGAAGAGTCGGATATCAAATTCTCAGCGTTCGTAATTAAGATCAATAATAACATAGAGTAATAAAACGAAGAGGTGAAGCTTAGCTCATATGTACACAACCAACCTCCCTATTAATTAATTAAAAGAGTGGTCGGTTGTATACATCACGATATCTTTACGTATCTAACACTGTACACTTGTATATAGAGTGATCGTATTTCTAAGTGGTGGTTTTCTGTAGATATTTGAATATTAGTATTGATAATTAGACACTTAATATGGATTTAAATAAAGAAAGAAAATCTAAAAATTGGTCAATTCCATAAATCCCCCTTAGAAATATGATCACTTTATAAACAAGTGTACAGTGTTAGATACGTAAACATATCGTGATGTACACAACCGACCAATCTATTAATTAATTAATAGGGAGGTTGGTTGTGTACATCTGAGCTAAGGCTTCACCTCTTCGTTTTATTACCCTATGAATAAAAAGGAAGAATTGTTTTCATTTTATCTTAAAAATTGACTATTTAATTCTTTCCACTTGCTTGCTTAAATCTGCAGATCACTTTTCCACTCCTGTATGCCGAGTCCATTAGCTCCTGATCCAATCAGGGTTCAGTCATGTGTTTGTTGTCTATTCTGAACCAATAGAAATAGTACGGCGGTAACATCTATCTTTCTAGCTATGTCAATATCCAATTGGAGTTATGAATCCTTCAATCAGCGCTAAACAATAAATGGAAATATTTACTTCAACTGAAAGTGTGGTGGTAAACGACATTTGAAACTAATCAATTTTCAGATGAAAAAGGACAACATCTTCCTTATTTATATTCAAACAAAGGTTGTAAAGGGTATTGTTGTGAATAAGATTACTTTAAATTGATTCTTCTGCAGTCTCTTTCATGATAAGAATAAGGGAGTGTTTAAAGGTCCAAAGGTTTTAAATGCGTTCATTGTACGTCCCTTGTGCAGTATCTACTTCATGGTTAGTAATATCATCATTAAAAGTTTTATTACTGAGAATGTTTAATTTTCATAAATGGTAAAACAATAAATATTTCGGATTTATATGCATTACTTAATGAGGTAGGCACATCCAATCTTTTAATCAAACATAGCTGAAGGGCCCGACGTTGCCCGTGGAAAAAAATGAAGAAAAAAATATTCGAATTATTTTAGCCTATGTCAATCCCAGGCTACCCATGAGTGTCCACAAAAAATGTCAGCCCATTCGGTCCAGCCGTTCGGACGGATATCGGGAACATATATATGAATGTCTTGTTTTATTATATAGCAGCTGTGAGAAGTAATTGCTTTTCCTATTATTTCTATTAATAGACTCTATAAGTGCCAATTAGACCTATTTCTTGAGATCCCCCCCCCCCCCTGTAAAAAAAACAAAACCCCCCTTTTTTGGGGGGGGGGGGGGGGTGGAAATGTGGACTTTAAAGTGACTGTTCTCGTAATTTCAAGTGACTCTTTTTTATAGAATGGTATATCCGATCCTTAAAAATATGAATTATATATCTATGTCTTTGTTTTTGAAAACTGTTTTTTATTATTTGTGGCTCCACTGAATTTTTGTTTGACATATACAATGAGAGAAAATTATCAGAATTAAACACTTTTGAAGCTGGAAAACGACGTAATCTTCCACATTCACCCCTGTATGCCGAGTCAAGTAGCGCCTGATCCAATCAGGGTTCAGTCATGTGTTTGTTGTCTATTTTGAACCAATAGAAATAGTATGGCGGTAACATCTATCTTTCTATCTATCTCATTATCCAATTAGAGATATGAATTCTTCAATCGGCACTATCATTAAATGGAAATATTTACTTCTACTGAAACTATAATGCATTATTGATATCTTCCACATTATTGAGGTGAATCGGCCCTCTTCAAATAAATAAGTCACTTAAGAATAAGGATAAGAATAAGAACCACATATCTTTTTATTCTCAAGCATTAAAAGGCGGAATATAATGTAAAGGCTTAGCCAAATCTTATATTAATGATTCCAACTTGAAAGGTTTCTGTGCTAAACATTATTTTAGAATTGCCAATTAACTTCTTGTTTGCAGTAATCTGTAGATGCACTACTTAATCTATTTTTGCTCATTTTGCAAAATAAAATATTACAAAAAAGTCACATTGAGAAAAAAAAAAACTAAATTCGATAATATGAAATATATATAAAAAATGTTACAAAAAAGTAATTTTGGTAAAAAAACAATTTAAATTGATAATATGAAATATATATAAAAAATATTACAAAAAAGTCATATTGGAATAAAACAATTAAAATTGATAATATGAAATACATATAAAAAATGTTACAAAAAAGTCATGTTGGAATAAAACAATTAAAATTGATAATATGAAATATATATAAAAAATATTACAAAAAAGTAACATTGGTAAAAAAACAATTAAAATTGATAATATGAAATATATATAAAAAATATTACAAAAAAGTAACATTGGTAAAAAACAATTAAAATTGATAATATGAAATATATATAAAAAAATATTACAAAAAAGTCATATTGGAAAAAAACAATTAAAATTGATAATATGAAATACATATAAAAAAATATTACAAAAAAGTAACATTGAAAAAAAACAATTAAAATTGATAATATGAAATACATAAAAAAAAATATTACAAAAAAGTCATATTGGAAAAAAACAAACAATTAAAATTGATAATATGAAATAAAAAAAATATTACAAAAAAGTCATATTGGAAAAAAAACAAACAATTAAAATTGATATTATGAAATATTAAATTTAATTTTATTTTGCTTGATATAAACATTAAACATATTATGCTTTAACTTTACTGTTGTAATAAAATTCTAATTTTATCAGTTTCGTTTATGGAATTATTGTAGAAGAGGATTAGCATAAAATAATAATACATTTCTCTTTGATGTTAAACTTTTTGTTGAATTAAGTTTTCAACCCGTCGGAGCCAAGGCACAGCTTTCATTTCATTCATAATATCTATATAATAAAACAAGACATTCGTATATATATGTTGCCTATAGCCAGCCAAACGGCTGGACCGATTGGGGCTGAATTTTTTTGTGGACACTCATAGGTGGCCCGGGGGGGGGGTGTCACTGTCATAGGGTAAAAAAAATCGAAATTTTTTTCAAACATTTTTTTCCCTTCAAATTTTATTTTTTTTACTCAGGCAACGCCGGGCCCTTCAGCTAGTTCATAATAAGTTTCATTTTAAAATCAGACAGTTTTAGTTTTTATTTTCATTCTTTTTGTTCCTGTTTTTCATTCATAGTTATCATAAAAAGAATTTTTGCTAATCTTGAAACTTCTAGAATTATCAATCACACTTTTTTTAGGAATAAACATTTGAATTTGACCGGCAGAGTTTACTTCTAATTTAATTTTCCGGTCAAAAAGAAGTGGCATTTTGGAATATTTCCGAACATACCGAATTTTAATGAGAACCAAATTTTTCATAACTAGAATTTGACAAAGGAATCGAGTTTTTGCCACAAACTAAAATCTTCTGATTCCAATATCTTTGCAACCTGATGGTGCAAACCTTTGATATTTCAAACTTAGACTATTTATTCTGTAAGTATTAAATGTTTGAAATATCTAAGGTCTACGACATTGGGTTACAAAGATATAGAGATTAGAAAATCAGAGTTTGTGGCAAAAACTCAACTCTTTTGTGTGTTTTCTTAAACTTTTCGTTGTTGCGTGGAAAACTAGGAGTTTCCATCTAAAAATACAGTTGGGGGAGGGGGGGGGGGGTTGATTTAATCTTCAAAGCTACATCCCTGTAAATGCCCCCCCATCTACCTTTTAAATAAATTGTATTTTGAATCAAGTTAGGTGTTTTATTCTTTAACTTTTAGCAGAGTAACATAGATAATCCTCTACAGATCTTCGGGATTCTACTTGTCTTATAAAACATGTATTGTACCTTTATTTTGTGACTAAACATTTGTTTTTAGCTTAATTTATCAACAGGCTTTATCTAAGCTTAGAGAGCACCTTGACCCAGTAAAGAAACTGATTTTTTACCACAAATAATGTAAGCCCTAAATATTTGCAAAACTATAGGGATTACAAATCAGATTTTGTGGCAAAAAACAGTTCCTTTTCTTAAATATGTGTCACTTGATATAAAAATTGAGGCTAATGTTTCTTTAATGTTGGAAATGTAATTTGAAAAATTAATAAAAAAATTCGTTCATTTTGAAAAATGTAAAATCATCAATTATAGAAGTCGTGAGGACGGACTCTCTAATAACGAGGCTGAATGGTTCAGTAACTATATATTTTAGTCTAAATATTCGAGAGCCTAAACTGATAGATCACTTGATACCAACTGATTATATTTGGTTTGGCTTGGCGGAACTCTTGAGACTTCTATGAATTTACAAAATGTTTTGAACAAAAATCTTCCTCAATTCTTTTAACCCTATCCCCGCTGGGGTACTTGAAAACCAGGATACGCTGGGGGGGGGGGGGCAAATTGACCCCCCCCCCCAGCGGGAATAGGGTTAATAAAAAAAACTTAAAAGGAAGTGTTGAATTAATGATGAATGATGTCAATTTCTTTCCTTATCTCTGCTGAACAAATCTGAAAGTTGCTTTGTACTTCTGGCACTGTGATCTTACATTTGTTGCATAAAACTTGCCTGGTCGACTTTTACCTGGGTAGTCCAGACTGGACTGTACGACTGCGTGCATATATATATGAAGAAATATAACTCAGATCTCGCAATTTTTAGAGTTTTTAATAAATTTTTGTCACCAGGGGCACTTCTTTCATCTTCATTCATTCATAGCAGCACAGCTTTCCGTAGGAAACTTGAAAATTAAATTGAGTCTTTGCCACAAACTCAACTTTTCTAATCCTTATATCTTAGCAACCTAATGGTGTAAACTTAGATTATTTGATCTAACAGAATTCATAGTTTGAAATATCTAAGGTCTACGGCATTCGGTTGCAAAAAATATAGGAAGTAGAAAATCAAAGTTTGTGGCAAAGACTCAATTCGTTAATTTATTGATATTTTAGTGTGGTTGTGATAACGTGACCTGTCCGTTCTGCAATATGGTTCTCAGCATCAAAAACAGGAACATTCAAATTATTTTTTCTTAAAGACCGGCTATGTAAGGTAGTTGAACTGAGTATGCAGTGTTGTGGAAAACTTCTTTCGGATTCATTTGAGACATATATATATATATATATATACAACTTTTTAAAGATCTGTAAATCCTGAGTTTGAGCGCAAATTCGATGTTCAAAACTCCTACTTTGGGGGTGAATACGTTTTCAGAATTAGTTTTTTTTTAAATTATTAAATTAATCCGAAAGAAGTTTTCGACAACACTGCATAATCAGTTCAACTACCTTACACAGCCGGTCACTCCCTTCAATTCATTCCACTGATCAGACAAATAAAAAAAATATTTCTTAATCTACAGAATAAAGCTCGTCCCTGATATATATATAAGCTATAGCTGGCTAAACGGCTAAACCAAATTTGCCGATTTTTTTTGAGGCAACTCATGGGTACCCTGGGAGTAACAAGACTAAACAAATTCAAAACTTTCAAAAACAAATTTTTTTTTAAAATTCCACTGGCAACACAGGGCACCTCAGCTAGTCATGAATAAGTTACTAAACTTTAACAAAAAAATAACTATTTTTATCATTGGTTATTGTAATCTGATATTTTTTCCTTTTAGTATTTATCATTTCATTTCCAAAGTTTGTTAATATTTACAGAATTTTTTGTCATTTGGATCAAACTTTTAGAAAGTTTTTTTTTACAAGTTTAATATAAAACTTTTGATGACCGAGAAGCGACTAATTTGAAATGTTGCAGAGATCCAACCCTGGATACTGAAGATATCATTAACTCCGCCTAAACTAACCCCAAACCCCAAGATAAAAACGTCATAACTGTTAATAAAATATTTTCTGTTATAGAGATAAAAAGAAAAAGAGAAAATATATATTGCTATGAATGTGACTCTGCTAAAGAAAAATAGAGCCAGTCTAACAAACTTTTCTTTATTTAACTTTTATCTAACTTTTCTAATAAAGAAATTTTTTTTTTTTGGCAAAATGATATGTTATTTTTTTTTGCAGAATGTAAAACAGAAAAAAATTCCGGAGTCGCCTTTTAAAATATTGTAATGGCAAGTTAACAAATTTTAGATGGAAAAAAAATGGAATTTAAAGCCAACAAATAATACATTCCCTATAAACTTTAATTCTGTCGTATTCCCATTTATCTTGCAAGAAAGCCTTTTCATATTTGAAGATATTTTATACTTTTAAAAAAAGGTAGATTTAATTTTCAACCTTTTTCCCTCATATCAATACGTAAAGTTTAATATATTCACCCTGATAATATATATATATATATATATATATATAAAGGGTGAGTCAAAAAAAATTGTGATTTGCGGCGCCTGGTGAAAAATCCGCGAACTTTTTTTCTCTCAAAATCAAAAGTTCAGAAAAACAAAAATGTGCAAATAAATTGTTTCTTTCGAAATCAAAAAATTTTAAAAGATTGAATCACAGAATCTCAGAAAATTTGCAAAATTGTAATTAGAAAATTGCAATTTTCAGTTTTGGTATAATTTTTACAGAAAAATTGTTTTTCAATAGTTCTTAAGGTTTCAACTGAACAGCGTATATTTAATACTTTAGAATAAAACTAAGAAGAAAGCAATTTAAATTACTTTTCCTTAAAAATTAGACCAGAACTAAAAATTGAAAATTTTCTGATTACAATTTTGCAAATTTTCTGAGATTCTGTGATTCAATTTTCAAAAAGTTTTAGATTTCAATTAATTTATATAAACATGTTTTCTTGATTTTAGGAGAAAAAAAGGTTCGCGGAATTTCTTTTGGGCCATTGGAGTACCATTGGAGTACCAAAAAAAATTACAAATTTTCAAAAAATATTGAAAATAAACATCATACAGGAGAGTTGCACAAAAAAAGGTACAATTTTGCACCAGGCGCCGCAAATCACACTTTTTTGACTCACCCTGTATATATGCAGTATACATAGAACGATATTCAAAAAGCATGCCTACTCTATTAAGCTATTAAAGGGATTGTCGTTGGTATTTCAAGTGACCCTCCATTTAGAATCCACAAGTTCCTGTAATAGAGACAACCCAATTGAAAATATGAAATGTTGTCTAACTTACTACTGGTATCCAGTATTTTTCCATTTCTGAATGTCTATTTAATGCATTTTGTAAATAAAATAATTGCAGTTAACTGTGAAACATTGGCAATTTTACAACTACATGCATTCTCAAAAACAAACATTGGCAATCTATGTATTGAATACACTGTTAAATATTAAACATTGGCAATCTATGTATTGAATGCACAGTTAAATATTAAACATTGGCAATCTATGTATTTAATACACAGTTAAATATTAAACATTGGCAATCTATGTATTTAATACACTGTTAAATATTAAACATTGGCAATCTATGTATTTAATACACTGTTAAATATTAAACATTGGCAATCTATGTATTTAATACACTGTTAAATATTAAGCAATGGCAATCTATTTTTTGGATAAGCTGTTAAATGTTTAACAATGGCAATCTTTGTATTGAATACACTGTTAAAAATTAAACAATGACAATTCATGTATTAAATACACTGTTGAATATTAAACAATGGCAATCAATGTATTGAATTCACGGTTAAATAACAAACAATGGCAATCTATGTATTGCCGTCATCATTATCCAAATAATACGACGTTTTAACAATATTTTTTTGACCCTTTAAGAAATGTAGAACCCCCCGTGGGATCTGTATCGTACACTGTGCTGAACGTTGTCTTGTCTATATCATATAATATATACCATTTATATTCATCCCTACCCTCAAGTTTCCCTATAAATCATAAAGACTTTTCGTACTGGGATTGTTCCCAAAAAAGTGAAGACATTGATCTCAAATTCTGAATAATAATATTCGGAAATTATCCAATTTTATTATTCAGAAATATATAACGGGTATAAATTAAAATCTTTATTTTTTATATTTTCATATGAATTCCATTGCAAACATTTTTAAGTCTCTTTAAATTCTTTAAATTTCTTCTTTTACAATATATATTGGTTGAAATACAGCAGAGTAATAACACTTTTTAGAATAATATTACATGGAAATATAAAATAGGCAATCGAAAAAAGAGTTTTTAGAGTTAATTTTTCTTCATATTTTAAATCGTAATTTCAAAAGATCCTCAATTTTTAGAGTAATTAATATGAATCACTAAAACAACCTATTTAATAAAGAACTTGAGGTATAGTTAAGTTTTTTTTTACAAATTACTTTTTTTCTGTTGATTCTTTGATCCATGGATTAAATAAAAGAAAGATGGAAAGGACACTAATTTTAAGATAATTTTATAGCGGGTCACTTAAAGTTTTTTATGATTTTAGAAAAACTGTTTAAACCATTTTGTTTGGGACTATGGCTGAAGTATTTTTTTTAAAAAGTATTTTGTTATTAGTTTATTTTGTAAACAAAATGCAATTGTAAGGTTTTAAGATAATATTAACTACAGTTAAACCCTTAATAACGAACACATCGAAAGAATTCATCAAATGTCGTATTCTTCACTTTCTGATGATGGAATGTTGCAGATATTTATTAAATGATTATATGGAACTCTTTAAAACTGTTCCCGCATATTCATAACTATTTATTTATTTTCGCAAATACTGAAATTTACGTAATATAAAACTAATTAAAAATTTGTCAAGACGACATTTGATAAATTCTTCCGATGTATTCGTTATTAAGGGTTTCACTGTACAATTTTTATTAATTGAATATAACATTATTATTAGTTGATTAAAAGTATGTAAAAAATATTTCCTAAAATAGAATTGTTTTTGAATTTACAAAATGTTTTGAACAAAAATCTTCCTCAATTCTTTTAACCCTATCCCCGCTGGGGTACTTGAAAACCAGGATACGCTGGGGGGGGGGGGGCAAATTGACCCCCCCCCCCAGCGGGAATAGGGTTAATAAAAAAAACTTAAAAGGAAGTGTTGAATTAATGATGAATGATGTCAATTTCTTTCCTTATCTCTGCTGAACAAATCTGAAAGTTGCTTTGTACTTCTGGCACTGTGATCTTACATTTGTTGCATAAAACTTGCCTGGTCGACTTTTACCTGGGTAGTCCAGACTGGACTGTACGACTGCGTGCATATATATATGAAGAAATATAACTCAGATCTCGCAATTTTTAGAGTTTTTAATAAATTTTTGTCACCAGGGGCACTTCTTTCATCTTCATTCATTCATAGCAGCACAGCTTTCCGTAGGAAACTTGAAAATTAAATTGAGTCTTTGCCACAAACTCAACTTTTCTAATCCTTATATCTTAGCAACCTAATGGTGTAAACTTAGATTATTTGATCTAACAGAATTCATAGTTTGAAATATCTAAGGTCTACGGCATTCGGTTGCAAAAAATATAGGAAGTAGAAAATCAAAGTTTGTGGCAAAGACTCAATTCGTTAATTTATTGATATTTTAGTGTGGTTGTGATAACGTGACCTGTCCGTTCTGCAATATGGTTCTCAGCATCAAAAACAGGAACATTCAAATTATTTTTTCTTAAAGACCGGCTATGTAAGGTAGTTGAACTGAGTATGCAGTGTTGTGGAAAACTTCTTTCGGATTCATTTGAGACATATATATATATATATATATACAACTTTTTAAAGATCTGTAAATCCTGAGTTTGAGCGCAAATTCGATGTTCAAAACTCCTACTTTGGGGGTGAATACGTTTTCAGAATTAGTTTTTTTTTAAATTATTAAATTAATCCGAAAGAAGTTTTCGACAACACTGCATAATCAGTTCAACTACCTTACACAGCCGGTCACTCCCTTCAATTCATTCCACTGATCAGACAAATAAAAAAAATATTTCTTAATCTACAGAATAAAGCTCGTCCCTGATATATATATAAGCTATAGCTGGCTAAACGGCTAAACCAAATTTGCCGATTTTTTTTGAGGCAACTCATGGGTACCCTGGGAGTAACAAGACTAAACAAATTCAAAACTTTCAAAAACAAATTTTTTTTTAAAATTCCACTGGCAACACAGGGCACCTCAGCTAGTCATGAATAAGTTACTAAACTTTAACAAAAAAATAACTATTTTTATCATTGGTTATTGTAATCTGATATTTTTTCCTTTTAGTATTTATCATTTCATTTCCAAAGTTTGTTAATATTTACAGAATTTTTTGTCATTTGGATCAAACTTTTAGAAAGTTTTTTTTTACAAGTTTAATATAAAACTTTTGATGACCGAGAAGCGACTAATTTGAAATGTTGCAGAGATCCAACCCTGGATACTGAAGATATCATTAACTCCGCCTAAACTAACCCCAAACCCCAAGATAAAAACGTCATAACTGTTAATAAAATATTTTCTGTTATAGAGATAAAAAGAAAAAGAGAAAATATATATTGCTATGAATGTGACTCTGCTAAAGAAAAATAGAGCCAGTCTAACAAACTTTTCTTTATTTAACTTTTATCTAACTTTTCTAATAAAGAAATTTTTTTTTTTTGGCAAAATGATATGTTATTTTTTTTTGCAGAATGTAAAACAGAAAAAAATTCCGGAGTCGCCTTTTAAAATATTGTAATGGCAAGTTAACAAATTTTAGATGGAAAAAAAATGGAATTTAAAGCCAACAAATAATACATTCCCTATAAACTTTAATTCTGTCGTATTCCCATTTATCTTGCAAGAAAGCCTTTTCATATTTGAAGATATTTTATACTTTTAAAAAAAGGTAGATTTAATTTTCAACCTTTTTCCCTCATATCAATACGTAAAGTTTAATATATTCACCCTGATAATATATATATATATATATATATATATAAAGGGTGAGTCAAAAAAAATTGTGATTTGCGGCGCCTGGTGTAGTCAGAAAATTTCAACAGCCTCAGACCAATACTTTTTGAGTTATGTAAAAAAAACTACAGGGGGGGGGTCAAATTGACCCCCCCCCCAGCGGGATACAAAACAAAGTTAAATAAATTATCATTTTATTATTATCTGTATTTGGATTCCCTATAGATTATATTATAACGAAATCCTTCGTCAATAGTTAAAACTATGTATGTTTACTGTAATAAATGTTGTTGAAAATTTTGCTAGTAGAGAGAGTGTATTCTAAAAACGAAACAGGAATTAATTTTTTTCACATATTATTTCAAAGTTAGATTATTTGATTTAACAGAGTTCATAGGTTGAAATATCTAAGGTCTTTGACATTAAGTTTCAAATATTATAGGAATTAGAAAACCAGAGTTTGTGGCAAAGACTCAATTTCTTTACGAGTAAAATATTACTAAACAATTGTTGATAAGCCATAAATATCAAGCCTATTTTCACACATTCAAATATATACATTGATTTCATTCATTTTTACAAGCTAAACGATAAATTTTTAATAAAAAGCTCCACAGAGATTCAGATAGTTCTGAACATTATGCATCAATGTTCAAGGTCGGGTAGACCTTGAAGTGTAACAACCCCTTGTTCTTTTGTTGTATTAAAAACTCACTTATAATTGCACATGCACATTTAATAGCTACAATGCGATTGTTGCTAGTTTTAGTTTAAAGAAGTAATTAGCAAAATGCTGATAAAGGAACTGAGTATTTACCACAAACTCAAGTTTTGTAATCTCTATATCCTTCCAACCTGATGGTGTAAATCTTTGATATTTCAAACTTAGGTATCGATCAAACAGAATTAATAGTTTGAAATATCAAAGTCACCGACATTGGGTTGAAAAGATATAGGGATTCGAAAATCAGAGTTTGTGGCAAAGACTCAATTCCTTTAAGCATGAGAGCATGTACAGTGTACACCTTGAATTACTGTGGCCACTTAAGTCTAATTTGCTTAATATAATGATAAATGAATATTGAATGATCTGTGAGAGATTAAATTGGGATTGGATTTCAATTTGATTAATTTCTGTAACATTATAGGTTGACTCAAATAGATAAACAAGTACAATAGGTGGCAACAGAGAAATGGAGAAATTATACGAGACGTCACAAGTGTCAAATATAACAAGGAAAAAGAAATTTTATCACATTAGTTGTCAGGTTTTCCAAGATTAAATAGAAAAGTGTAAAAAAAGAAAAAAGAGAACACAAAATTGCACTTTTTTACCGTAAAATAAGCATTTTATTAATAATTTTGTCGGACACAAAAACTAAATTGACACTTATGACGTCAGAGTACAGCTGTACTGAGAGTGTACAAATGGAGTACCCGTCTGCAACGCATGTATAATCATATGGTAGGCCGAACCGCGTCAGTTATATCTCCCTTCTATTCCTTACTGCCTGGACGCTATCAATTCAGCCAATGAAAAGAAAACATCTGTTTTTCAATTCTCACAGAGTGTTCGATATGTCGAAATTTAGACAACTCTGAAAGTTATTCATCAACTTTTAGACATCCTTGACTTTAAAGTTTTAGACATCCTTGACTTTAAAGTTTTAGACATCCTTGAATTTAAAGTTTTAGATATCCTTGACTTTAAAGTTTTAGACATCCTTCTTTAAAGCTTTAGACATCCTTGACTTTAAAGTTTTAGACATCCTTGACTTTAAAGTTTTAGACATCCTTGACTTTAAAATTTTAGACATCCTTGACTTTAAAGTTTTAGACATCCTTGACATTAAAGTTTCGTAACGCATTGGCTTTTGATTTTACCTCACCAACTTTCTTATACATAGTTGTAGCCCTAGACATATATATTCCAAAATTTCAATGTTTCTAGCTTAAGTTTAAAAGAAGTTATTGGCAAAATACTGCCAGATTTTTGTAAGAGAGTGTGCACACATCTTGGTTTACAGTGAATGTTTTTTACAAGTTTCCTGAGCAGAAAACATTAGAATGGGATATCCTTAAAATAGTATAATCCCGATCGCTTAATTTTTTTTAAGTACAGACAAATCAAAAACCAGTTTTTCAAAATTAATGAGCGATTTTCTTCCGTCTCGTTTGTTTAAATTTTAAATTGATACGCCACTCAAATTGGTTGAGTTTTACACACTTTTCCGGATTCAAACTATAAAAGATTATAGATAAATCTTGAAATGAATGATAAGAGGAGATTGATCTCAATATCCGCAATTCTAAAGTAAAGTTATTCCTCCTAGAAATGGTAAAAATACAAGCCTCGCAATGAAACTTATTCCCCAGGAGAAACCCTCAACAAGTTTATGGCAGCAATTTCCCCCTCCCTTAATTCCACCGCAGAGGCTTCCCCCCCCCTTCCCTTCAGAGACACTCCCCCCCTCCTGCTGCATGAAAATCAGGCAGAATTCAGGCAGTTTTCCCTTGGATACCCAGGCAACAAAACATTGGATTGGAAATTATTTCTTTAAGAATAGTTTTAACAAATTGCAACAAATTTATTGCAAAGACGACATTTAGTGCAATATGGTTGTGCAATTTTAAGAGGGTCGAGGTAATAAATTTAGTTATTTGCAAAAAGAGGGTGGCTATAGGGGCTAGGCCAGGAATGTTAAAAAGGTGCCCCCTGAAAAATCCTGTATACGCCCCTGATACGATTAACTGTTTTATATAGTGAAACAAAAGCCAACAAATTTATAAGAACGAAATAAAAAAATTTAAAACTTTTTACAGGGTAAGTTTCAACATTTGTCTCTGTAAATTTCCTTTTTTTCTGAAAGAGCTATTGTTCCTCCAGGCGTGCATTTCATCATTCAAAATGCTAGCCTTGTAGAGAATGAAATCCCCGAAAGAGGATAATAAAATCCGCAAATCAGTAAAGTCGGATCCAGGAACAAGAAAAGACCTATAGCTCATCTTCCTCTCCTTTTATACACTCGTTATTTATCATGCCTTTATATCTAGAAGCAGAAAATGTACTTCTAAAGCCTCTTATCTTCTTTTTTCAAGAGTTTAAATGATTTCACCATGTTAAAAAGAAGAGAACACTGCACTTAGGTCTATGCATCGCTTCTATGACATAAATTTAAAAAATAAAAAATACATTTAAATAAAAAATGTAAAATATAAATTTAGATTTTGTGAAATTAAACTTTTTTATTTTCCATCATTACAAACCTTTGATTAGTATTTAAAAATTGAGTTTTAAAGATTTGATTTAAAAGGCATAAAACATAAATCTGCTTATCCCTAGGAATTACAGTTTAAGGTATACCTTTTCATATTTATGTAATCTAAATATTCATATATCCGTCCAAATTTTGCAATATTTCTACATCATTGCTTTCTCTATATTTATATTCATTGCATTATTTAAATTTTAAAACTTTGACTACAGTTATAACCAGAAAACTTTGGAATAGGAAGACGACTTTTAGAATCAAGTTATAACTTTTGAAAGTCCAAGGAGCACGAGACACTGTAATTGTGCAGCGTAAAAAGAACCATTAAACTAAATTAATGATTTATTAAGTGTCTTTAGTAAACTATTTGCTTTGTAGCAGCAAGTATTGCTGTAATGTCGTCTACCTATTCCATTGTTTTCTGGTTATCGCTGTAGTGAGTTAGACCGGGCTCAGTTTCAAGTGAAGTTAGGCGGTCACTCTAGTCACCATAGTTTCAGTAGAAGTAAATATTTCCATTTACTGATAGCGCAGATTCATAACTTTAATTGGATAGTGAGATTGATAGAAAGATAGATGTTACCGCTATACTATTTCTATTGGTTCAAACACATGACTGAACCCTGATTGTATCAGGCGCTAATGGACCCGGCATACAATCTTTGCTATAAGAAGCTGGGTCAAGCGTCAGTCCACGGTTCATCTCCCATTTAACACTAACGTTTGACATCAAAAGCACTGTTAAAACATTTAAAATTAATAGTAAACATAATTTAATGCAAATTAAGTTCTAAAATGTATTATAAAGGGGGGAAAACCGGAGAAAGGGTAGAGTATAGAATGCTGGTAGACAGTTTGTACAAGGGAATTGTACAGACCCCTTATCACTGCACAAAAAGGTTAACAAGTACATTTGAAGAAGAGGGAACCATTTGTGGTACAGTTAACCACAGAACAGTATCGCATGATGTTCAAAATTTACTGTCTACTGTTTACATATCCCAGATCTGTGTACACTGTATATAAACAGATGCCGCAACCCGTATTTTTGCTATGTATAATGTATGTCACTACATGATCTATACCTATAACACCGATTCCCTTCTGTCTCTGATCTCTGTCCTTATTACATTGTCTTGAAATATTTGGAAATGGAATAATTTAAGGAACTGTTGATCCGAAAATGTATGACTTTTCAGACCACCAGATTTTATTGTTCCTTGAATGATAATTTCAAAAGTATAAAGTTTTCTTTCAGAAAAGGAATAGATGGTAGAGGTGGGCTGTGATCTTTAATTGATAGATACATCTTAAGTTCCACGTTCGTTCTCATAAAAATTAAAACAAATCAGTTTTTATTTGAATTTAATAGATATTTTCTTTCCATTTTCTTTTGTACGTTCCACTTCCTTTTGATCATTTTATATTTTAATCCTTGTTCTTTCCATTGATTCACTTTCTTTTGATCGTTCCACTTTCTTCTGACGTTTTCAAGCGTTCCAATTTTTCCCGTTCCACTTTGATCTTCTATTATTACATTTAGTAAAATCGTTCTAACTTCCTTTGTAAATTGTCCCACTTTGATCTTTTATTATTACATTTAGTAAAATCGTTCTAACTTCCTTTGTAAATTGTCCCACTTTGATCTTTTATTATTACATTTAGTAAAATCGTTCTAACTTCCTTTGTAAGTTGTCCCACTTTCTCTTGATCATATTTTTTTCTAGTGTTTCTCTTTTTGCGACCATTTCACTTTCCTTTAATCCTTCCACTTTCGATCATTTGACCATTCAAATTCTCAAGAAAAACGGTTTTTTTGACTGCTTTAATTTTTTAGAATAATGTTTTCGTTAACAACAAATTCTATCAACTCTCCCAGCCCTATAGTTAGAGAATAGACGTTTGCCACCTGATCAAGGATGAAGATGAAAGGAGGCCCTCTCTCCAATTCTAACCTTGCAAGAACCATACTTAAACTTAATCCAGGTCAATAAATTGTTCATGTTGTATTATGTTTAGGAGTATATAGAGGTCTGGAGTCCATATTGTATTATGGTTAAGAGTATATATATCATGAATACAGAAGCCCATAGTAATCTAGATAAATTACGTTGTACATTGTCTACAGATCTAAATGCACTCATTAGTAAATACACAAATCATGTATTCCAATTAACCCAACCTATATACGTATATATATTTATAACTCCTTCAAATCCATATTGTGATTAGCTTAACTACGTTATATATAACGACGCATAACTTAACATAATTACGCCTGTTAATACTTATTCTTCAATGTAGAATCCAAATACAGTTCTAGTTGATATAGAGACTCCAAACTGTTTGCTGTGAGAGAGTACTCGACCCCTGTTTTAAACAAACAAGTTGAGGATCGTGCCCATTGGTTTGACATTGATAGTTACGAGCTTCTGATTGATATCGATAGCTTACCAGATCGTGCCCATTGTTTGCCATTAATAGTTGAAAGCTTGTGTCCCTGTTGACATTGATAGCTGGTCCGTGTTGAAATATACGAGCTGAGATCGTGCCCATTGGTTTGGTATTGATCGATTAAAAGCTTGTGTCCGTGTGGACATTGATAGCTGACGAGTTGTACCTGGATAGATACGGGCTTGAGAAATCCTTGTGGAGTAGAGCATTTACTACATATAGAGGTCTGGAGTCCATATTTTATTATGTTTAGGAGTTTATAAAGATCTAGAGTCCATATTGTATTATGTTTAGGAGTGGATAGGGCTCTGGAGTCCAGATTGTATTATGTTTAGGAGTGGATATGGCTCTGGAGTCCAAATTTTATTATGTTTAGGAGTATATAGAGGTCTGGAGTCCATATTGTATTATGTTTAGTAGTGGATAGGGCTCTGGAGTCAATATTGTATTATGTTTAGGAGTATATAGAGGTCTGGAGTCCATATTGTATTATGTTTAGAAGTGGATAGGGCTCTGGAGTCCAGATTGTATTATGTTTAGGAGTGGATATGGCTCTGGAGTCCATATTGTATTATGTTTAGGAGTGGATAGGGCTCTGGAGTCCAGATTGTATTATGTTTATGAGCTGATAGGGCTCTAGAGTCCATATTGTATTATGTTTAGGAGTGGATAGGGCTCTGGAGTCCAGATTGTATTATGTTTAGGAGTATATAGAGGTCTGGAGTACATATTGTATTATGTTTAGGAGTGGATAGGGCTCTGGAGTCCAGATTGTATTATGTTTAGGAGTGGATATGGCTCTGGAGTCAATATTGTATTATGTTTAGGAGTGGATAGGGCTCTGGAGTCCAGATTGTATTATGTTAAGGAGTTGATAGGGCTCTGGAGTCCATATTGTATTATGTTTAGGAGTATATAGAGGTCTGGAGTCCATATTGTATTATGTTTAGGAGTGGATAGGGCTCTGGAGTGTAACTTGAAATTATCAAGTAAAATAACTGCAAAAGAAAACCGAGCCAGTGATTACAACAGGAATTTATTTCTTATTGAAATAATATTCTTAAACCTTCTTTTGAAAAAGACACACTTTTAAGGAAAACTTAAAATGACCAATTTACAAAACACAAAAATATCCTATAAAAAAACTTTAGTAATTGTTATATCATACAGTTTGATTCAGTTTTTCTAATTTGATTCTCAGATCAATAAAAACACCGCTTCGGGTATTTGTTCTGAGGTTGGGATTAATGAAAAGGAAGAAAAGTTTTACCGTTTTGAACTGATCCAACGTTCCGGAATAGCTCTCAAGCCGGCGTAAAAGTAGTTCATCCTGTAAGACCTAGTTTATAGTTGGTGGAATTTGAACCAAACCAGATTACAAATAAAAGATGGAGACCACTTTTTCAGTAAATATATTTCGACATTTCTATGAAGTCCTCATCAGTACTAAAAAAAGGCAATATCAAATATTACAGAATCATTTAAAGAAAAAAAAACATTTATACAATTTATAACAATTTAAATTGGGGAGACACTGGTCAACTGATAACCTTTAATCCCAACTACTTAATCCGAATATCCACTGTGGAACCTTTTATTTTAGTCCTTAATCCACTTTTTCTCTCTCTTTGGATATCCGTACATTGTTTTCTCCAAAGAGAGTGCAGGAATATAGTTCGTAAATTGTATTGACCAATGCCAGCCTTGAAAATACATTCTATCCCATGAGAGAAATCTGCAATTTATAACAAATAAAGAATTTGTTGTCGACCATTTTGTAAATTAATCGGTGAAGAAAAATATTTAATAATACGTTTGAGATTCTTTTTAACTAATTTTAACTAATGTATTAATAAATAAAAGAGTGAGAAATTAAGTGGAGAAAACGAACAAATCTGGCGTTCCTAGAATCAAATTTGTTGATATGATTTTTTAATCTCGAGACTAACATAATCTCGAGATTATGTTAGTCTCGAGATTAGCAAAAAGAGAGGATTAAGCATTAATTCTGATATCCATCATTCTAAAGTTCCCAGCTCAGGTCTCTGAGTCCTTGGCTCAAGAATACTAGCTTTAATAAGTTCGTACCATAGATTACTAGGACGTCTATAAGTAATCATATTCTACAGCAAATACTAACCTTTCCGACGATTTCTGAAACAAATCTCGTTTAAGGGCTTCAAATCTAGAAATCAGCTTGGCTTTAAGTGAAACTTGATCAACAATAATTCCTTAAAACGTTTTTCAAATAGATCTGGTTTCAAGCAAATATATTCTGTATGCTACAGAGAATGGAATATTATTTATGATATGAAGGATGACAGTTGGTAGTGAGCAGGTATTGACATCTGTGTGTAGGTTCTCTGTACAGATCTGTAATTATCTTCTGATGTTCTATGCCAGACAAATATATAAATCTTCAATGGACCCTTTCCACAGACCTATAGTTTAGTTGCCTCTCTCCGCAGTTTTTTAAAGCAGACCTAGTTGAAATTCTTCTCTCTGCAGTTCAAAAAGGTAGAACTAGTTGAACCACTTCTCCCTGCATTTCAACAAGGTAGAACTGGTTGAACTACCTCTCAATGTGGTTCAACAAGATTGAACTAGTTAAACTACTTCTCTCTGCAGTTCAACTAGGTAGACCTAGTTGAACTTCTTCTCTATGTAGTTTAACTAAGCAGACCTAGTCAAACTACTTCTCTCTGCAGTTCAACAAGGTAGACCTATTTAAACTATTTATCTCTGTGGTTTAACTAAGATGACCTAGTTAAACTACTTCTCTATGTAGTTTAACTAAGAAGACCTAGTTAAACTACTTCTCTCTGCAGTTCAACAAGGTAGACCTAGTTGAACTTCTTCTCAATGTAGTTTAACTAAGCAGACCTAGTTGAACTACTTCTCTCTGCAGTTCAACTAGGTATAACTAGTTGAACTATTTATCTCTGCAGTTCAACAAGGTAGAACTGGTTGAACTACCTCTCAATGTGGTTCAACAAGAATGAACTAGTTGAACTACTTCTTTCTGCAGTTCAACAAGATAGACCTAGTTGAACATCTTCTCTCGGTGGTTTAACTAAGCAGACCTAGTTGAACTTCTTCTCTATGTAGTTTAACTAAGAAGACCTAGTTAAACTACTTCTCTCTGCAGTTCAACAAGGTAGACCTAGTTGAATTATTTATCTCTGTGGTTTAACTAAGAAGACCAAGTTGAACTACTTCTCTCTGCAGTTCAACAAGGTAGACCTAGTTGAACTACTTCTCTATGTAGTTTAACTAAGAAGATCTACTTCTCTCTGCAGTTCATCAAGGTATAACTAGCTCTGCAGTTGAAAAAGGTAGACGTATAGTTTAATTACTTTTCTCTGTGGTTAAACTAAGGAGACCTAGTTGAACTACTTTTATCTTGTTCATTATATCCATTCTCTCTTGTTCATTAAAATCTGTTTCAATAGTTAAACTAGAATAATTGATCGGAAAAAAAGAACAAAACATTATTCTTTGCTAAACATACATTTAAACTTTTTTTAAAAGAAATAAAACTTTGCTAGGAAAGTTTTTATCCAAAAGTTTAACAGAAGACAAGAGTTCAGAAATACATCAAACAATCGACTGAACTCAAGGAAAAGGGGGAACAACGTTGAATATTATTTTAATAAATAAACTGGATTTTACTCCTTTTCTGACCATTCCTCATGATTTGGTTCCACACTTTCGTATAAATAAACTATCCAATACTTAAGGTTATGCCTAGTGTGTTTTTATTAAGTGGTAAGTGCCTTTGTAAAGAATTAAAAGAAAAATTAAAAGAATCGAGCATAAATACAATATATAATATTTGGATTAATCCATAGAAATAGGGGGTCATTTAAAACCACGCCCATACTCCTTTTAAACACAAAGTTGGTTAACTCAGGTTAACTCAAAGTTGGTTAAAATTTTACTAAATGAGATAGTAATTTTAAGGATTTAAAAGAAAATCTTAAATAGCCCATTATTTTTTTATATTAAAGCTACATATCTAATATCTACATTTTAGAAAAGCCCCTAAAAACTAATGCATAAACATGTGTCATATCTTAATATTTGTCAAAAAAAAATTTTTTTTACATTTTTGTTATTTTTTAAAACCATTTTTAAACGCTTTTGCAATCCGATGTCGTGGACCTTGGATATTTTAAACTAAGAATTCCATTGGATCAATTAATCCAAGTTTGAAAAATCTAACGTTAACACCTTTGGGCTGTAAAGATACACGGATTAGAAATTTTTTGGCAAAGACACAATTCCTTTCTTCAATTCTTAATCACGAGAGTCTTTTTTTCATTGTCATTAAACTAGCTTGTATGGGAGCCTAGTAAACTAGCTAGTATGGAAGCCTAGTAAACTAGCTAATATGGAAACCTAGTAAACTAGCTAGTATAGAAGCCTAGTAAACTAGCTAGTATGGAAGCCTAGTAAACTAGCTAGTATGGTAGCCTAGTAAACTAGCTAATATGGAAACCTAGTAAACTAGCTAGTATAGAAGCCTAGTAAACTAGCTAGTATGGAAGCCTAGTAAACTAGCTAGTATGGAAGCCTAGTAAACTAGCTAGTATGAAAGCCTAGTAAACTAGCTAGTAAAGCCTAGTAAACTAGCTAGTATGGAAGCCTAGTAAACTAGCTAATATGGAAACCTAGTAAACTCACCGAATTCTGAAATTGTATCCAGGTTCATGAATATTAAAGGGGTTTAATGTTGCTTCAATGTTGTTGTTATGTTGTTTATCCGTTTTTACTTTTTTACGAAAACATGCATTTCCTTTATTCCCGAAGCCATAGGTTGGATGCTGAATCCAGGACCAGTATCAACTCTTACAGGTATAGATAGATATATACAGGGATACAGAGATACAGGGATACCAGGATACAGGGTTCAAGGGATGAAGAAATAATGGTATACAAGGATATAGGGATACAGGATTACAGATATACAAGGATACAGAGATACAAGGATACAGAGATACAAGGATACAGGAATACAGGGATACAGGGATACCAGAATAAAAGGTTAAAGGGATAAAGAGATAAAGGGATACAGAATATATGGATACAGGATTACAGATATGCAAGGATACAGGGATACAGGGATGCAGGAATACCAGGATACAGGGTTAAAGGGATAAAGAGATAAAGAAATAAAGAATATAGGGATACAGGATTTCAGATATACAAGGATACAGGGATACAAGGATACAGGAATACCAGGATACAGGGAAAAGGGATAAAGAGATATAGGGATACAGAATATAGGGATACAGGATTACAGATATAAAAGGATACATTGATACACATAGATAAATTTGTTAAATTTGAATATTACTAAGGGATGAATTGAGACAGTCTGAAGAACTAAAACTCAAAATCGGATGCAATCAAGGTCAGAGCTCGGAAGAAAGTGAATCAGAGGAAAACTATCTTTACAGAGAAAATTTTTAAAATCATCTTTTAGAGACATTGAATTAGAGGGTATGTGTATTAATTCTTTGTAAAGAAACATCATATAGGAATAAAATTAGTAATTATGTATATATATTGAAAAGATACTAATTACAAATTTTCATTTTCAAAATCAAACTGTTAAAATGTTGAATTAAAATGAATTCATAAAAGATTAGATTCTTGTGAATACAGGAGGAGGACATTGACCAAAGAAATGACGAAATTCTAACTCAGGAATGGCAGGTAGGTGGTAAAGGAATAATAGCAGGTAGGTGGTAAAGGAATAATAGCAGGTAGGTGGTAAAGGAATAATGGCAGGTAGGTGGTAAAGGAATAATGGCAGGTAGGTGGTAAAGGAATAATGGCATCAAATTAAAGTTTTCTATTCTCTTTATCTTTCAACAGAGGTCGGAATTTTTGCGTGGAGTTTGGTTAATCTCGATATCCTATGTGGGCACTTTTAAATTTGAAGATTAATGCTTAATCCACCCATTAAAGTAATCTCTGCACGGTAAAGATCATCACGGGAAAAATCTATGCGTAGGTCTGCATAAGATGGAGATCTAAACTCGACCCTGAGATTTTAGTTCCCACTTGAGGGCGTATACAGGAATATGGTAAAGTGTCACATCTCTAATCCTTTTATTTTCCTTACGTCTAAATCTGCCTAAACTCTGAATGTTTAGGAGCTAAATAATCTTAGCTGGCGATCCAGCCTACGATCGAAATATTTAGGAACTGAATAATCTAAGCGGCGATACAGTCTGAAATCTGAATGTTTAGGAGCTGAATAATCTTAGCCGGCGATCCAGCCTAAAATCTAAATTTTTAGGAACTAAATAATCTAAGCCGGCGATCCAGTCTGAAATCTGAATGTTTAGGAACTAAATAATCTGAGCTGGCGATCCAGTCTGAAATCTGAATGTTTAGTAGCTGAATAATCTTAGCCGGCGATCCAGCCTACGATCTAAATATTTAGGAGCAAAATAATCTAAGCTGGCGATCCAGTCTGAAATCTAAATATTTAGATACTAAATAAAATAAAATCTAAGTCGACGATCCAGTCTGAAATCTGAATATTTAGAAACTAAATAATCTAAGTCGACGATCCAATCTGAAATCTAAATGTTTAGGAACTGATTTGAGCCGGCGATTTAGTCTGAACTCTGAATGTTTAGGAACTGATTTGAGCCGGCGATCTAGTCTAAAATATGAATGTTTAGGAGCTAAATAATCTAAACCGACGATCCAGCCTACGATCTATATGTTTAGGAACTAAATAATCTAAGCCGGCGATCCAGTCTTAAATCTGAATGTTTAGGACCTGAACAATCTAAGTCGCCAGTCTAAAATCTTAATGTTTAGGAACTAAATAATCTGAGCTTACGATCCATCCTGAAATCTAAATGTTTAGGACCTGAACAATCTAAGCCGGCGATCCAGCCTAAAATCTGAATGTTTAGGACCTGAACAATCTAAGCCGGCGATCCAGCCTGAAATCCTCCATCTTGGACTATGATCCCTCCAGAGCTGGATCCCCTGGTCCAACACCTACAGAGAATCCTTTAGGGATTGGCTGGATTAATTCGGGATGTTAGTTAACATGAGAACGTTTGATTAATTTTTTCTTGTTGTTGTTAATAATTTAGCAAAATCCGCATTTAACATTCTGAGGAGCTTATTTTTCCTTGCTCTGCCAAAAAACTAATCTGTGGCTGTCTATATTCCTGAAAAGAATGAAATTTCCCTTAAATATAGCTGTTTAACCTGTCTAACTTTCGGGAAAGCTAAAAATAAAAAATAGTTTAAACATGAAGCAAAAATGTTCAAAGTTTTCTGAAAAGGCCAGATGAAACGATCTGCAGTTTGTCACTTTTTCCCGCAAACTTTGGATAAATAGATTACTGATTTTTCAAGGCCCGAAAGTTAAATAAGTATCTCGATTCACAGCAGTACCTTTGATTTGATCAATAAGGTGGAAGATATCATCGTTCTTCTATAAGGTATTTAATTGTAAAATGTTTCATCATGATAATTTCTTTCATTGTTTCTGCAGCGGATATCGCATCAAATCACTTTTTAGAGATACCACAATCGGATATGCCACTCTCATGGCGAAGAGTTACTTAAAAAATCATCTTCAGTTCCCTTTAATTGAAATTTAAAAAAGTGTTCGTTGAAGTTACATACGATACTGTTCGTTGAAGTTACATACGATACTGTTCGTTGAAGTTACATACGATAATGTTAGTTGAAGTTACATACGATAATGTTCGTTGAAGTTACATACGATACTGTTCATACGATAATGTTAGTTGAAGTTACATACGATACTGTTCGTTGAAGTTACATACGATACTGTTCGTTTAAGTTATATACGATACGAATGACTAAACTAAGTATATAATCTATATTTAATTACGTTATATCTTACACGTGAAAAATTTCGATGGTTTGGAGGAAAATGTTATTTGTAGATTGTCAATATTTGCTAAAGTTTTTTCTGTCATGAGAAATGTGTTCTATAATATTGTTTAACCAAGGACTTCGGAGACTTAAAACAAATCAATAAAAGGTTCTCTTGACACATTTTCAATGGGATTTATATTATTATACAGGGTGTCCCAAAAATCATGGGAATTCAGTGACGAATTGGATATCGTCTTTGTTATGAATTAGCATTGTAATACCTAATTTCAACAGCCATAATATTATTATTTCTGCTAGAGTTTATTTTATAAAAAGGGTAAAAGACTGTAAAGATGTGTCTATAATGTCTCCACAAGATGGTCAGTGAAGACAGACAAGTTTACTCTGTTTGTATACTGCAATTTTTCTTGTTTTACAAAGTACATTCTTATGCAGTCAAAACATAAAAAAACAAAATGTGAATATAGCAGACGAAACTTAAACAGATTACAGCTTTCTCAGTAGGTATCACTATACTAAATTAAAGAATTATATAAAAAGACGATATCGAATTCGTCACTGAATTCCCATGTTTATTGGGACACCCTGTACCTAAATCTTAGTGATTGTAAAGATAAATAAATAGCCAGGAAATATGCAGGAACTGTTTGAAAGAGCTTCACCTAATTTTTCAATTAAAACACTAAATATCCGCAGCATTCCATTATCCGTAGGTTTAGAAAATGACATTGTAAAAAATTCTTCGCATGTATCCGAATAGTTCTTGGTGAAACTGTACAAGCCATATTAATGTTGATTAGGCAGCCTAATTAGGAAACCAAGAACAGAGTGTTAATACAATCCATTCTAATGTTGATTAGGCAGCCTAATTAGGAAACCAAGTACAGAGTGTTACCAAGTACAGAGTGTTAATACAATCCATTCTAATGTTGATTAGGAAGCTTGATTAAGAAACCAAGTACAGAGTGTTAATACAATGCATTCTACCAAGTACAGAGTGTTAATACAATCCATTTTAATGTTGATTAGGCAGCCTAATTAGGAAACCAAGTACAGAGTGTTAATACAATCCATTCTAATGTTGATTAGGAAGCCTAATTAGGAAACCAAGTACAGAGAAACCGGAAGTGGTTGTAACAAGATCTGTTGATCAAGAAAAACAGGAACCATTAGTACTTTCATTCATCTAAACGATCTTTTTTTTAAAAAAAATTAAAAATGTTTTCAAGCATGAAAACAAAACATTTTAATATTTGTTGGGCCAATTTAATTTTAGCTTTTAATACAGTGAATCCCAGATATATGAATACATAGACTGTCATAAGTTTTTTGATAATTCTATAGAAAATTCTTTTCATTTTTAGTTCAAGGTAAATTAATAGCCCTGAAATAAAAATGCATGCAATAGATATATTAATATTAAACTCATTTTTCCGCGGCATTTGATCTTAAATATGTAATACGACATTATAAAAACTCTTGCTATGTAATCATATATCTGGGATTCACTGTACAGAAAACTCTGATCTTGTAATCGTTTATACATTTGTAGCCTAATCACCATCAAGTTTCAAAATATAGGGATTAGAAAACGGGAGTTTGAGGGAAGTGCAAATTTTCCATTTTAAAAGAAAGTTTAAAAGACGAAATATTGCTTTCAGGCATTTTGACTAAAAAAATGCCGGAACATTCAATCTTTAAATATTTAAAATTCTAAAACTTTTATTTATTAAATTCTCTGAATTTTTGATGAAAAGTATGTTGGTAAATACTAGGAAGAGGAGACTGAGGCAGGAGAATCAAGAGTTAAAGAAGTTAGAGCATCAACGGCTGCACTTCTCAGGAACATAAATACTTTGGAATTTTTAATTGTCATTTCCAAATATTAACCTCAAAATCCAAATTACTACAGAAATTTAAATTAAACTACATCCTTGATTATAAATCTGCTTAGATAAAAAGAGTTAATAAATTCAATCAAAATTTAGATTTTAAAATCAAATTATAAATCTAATTTTTTTATTTTAAAATCTGAAAAATCTAATTGAAATTGTGATTCTTTGAGAAATAAAAATTGTCTCAAATTGTCCCATTAAAGGAATTTTGTCCTTGACACAAACTCTGATTTTCTAATCCCTTTATCTGTGCGACTTAATGTCGTAGTCCTTTGATGTTTCAAACTATGAATTCTGATAGATTGAATAATCTAAGTTTGATTGGGGTACACAGGAGAGCCACGGGAATGTTCTCAGCTTGGTTTTGAGATTCAAAATTGAGTGGGTCGACTTTAATAGCGAAAATTTAGTTTCTCGTTAAAATCGTTCAAGTGCGGGTAAACGGCGGACAGTAACTTTTTGTAACCTGGGCAGCAATTGGTTCCCAAGCTGGTAGATATATAAAACTCGAAGTCTTTTGTCTAGTTCACTACCTGCTCCTAGTAGAATTGTTGTCTACTGTATAGTTTACTACCTGCTTCTAGTAGAATTGTTGTCTACTGTCTAGTTTACTACCTGCTCCTAGTAGAATTGTTGTCTACTGTTTAGTTTACTACCTGCTCCTACTCCGACCAGGTTTGTTGGAAAGATGCATATGAAGATGGAGGAAGGAAGAACCCAACGAAAATCATCCTCAGGTAAAAAATAAATCCATTGAGTAGGAAATATGCTTTTTGCACTGATTCTCCCCCCNGCAACAACTAAACAATTTTCTAAAAATCAACTGTAAATGTAAAGTTTTAACCTTCCACAAACGAAGCATAAAAGTGTTCAGATTTTATTACTGAAGTTTTTATTTGCGGGAAATTAAATTCAGCTTAGAACATCTTTTGAATATCTGATGGGAAGTGGAGAACTTGGAAATTTTGTAGACTTTGAGGTCTACCTGAATTAAATTTTACATGATAATGTGCAAATAGATAGATATTTTAGGGACAAAACGTTTACTATTCACTAGGCTCTAGAAGATCCTCTATATCTCCTAAACTAAACTATTCTCTAGGCTCTAGAAGATCATCTATATCTCCTAAACTGAACTATTCTCTAGGTTCTAGAAGATCCTGTATATCCCCTAAACTAAATTATTCCCTAGGTTCTAGAAGATAAACTATATCTCCTTAAACTAAACTCTTCTCTAGGCTCTAGAAGATCATCTATATCTCCTAAACTGAACTATTCTCTAGGCTCTAGAAGATCATCTATATCTCCTAAACTAAATTATTCTCTAGGTTCTAGAAGATAAACTATATCTCCTTAAACTAAACTTCTCTAGGCTCTAGAAGATCATCTATATCTCCTAAACTGAACTATTCTCTAGGCTCTAGAAGATCATCTATATCTCCTAAACTAAACTATTCTCTAGGTTCTAGAAGATCCTATATATCCCCTAAACTAAATTATTCTCTAGGTTCTAGAAGATAAACTATATCTCCTTAAACTAAACTATTCTCTAGGTTCTAGAAGATCCTCTATATCTCCTAAACTAAACTATTCTCTAGGTTCTAGAAGATCATCTATATCTCTTAAACTTAACTATTCTTTAGGTTCTAGAAGATCATCTATATCTCCTAAACTAAACTATTCTCTAGGCTCTAGAAGATCATCCATATCTCTTAAACTTAACTATTCTCTAGGTTCTAGAAGATCCTCTATATCTCCTAAACTAAACTATTCTCTAGGCTCTAGAAGATCATCTATATCTCCTTAAACTAAACTCTTCTCTAGGCTCTAGAAGATCATCTATATCTCCTAAACTGAACTATTCTCTAGGCTCTAGAAGATCATCTATATCTCCTAGACTAAACTATTCTCTAGGCTCTAGAAGATAAACTATATCTCTTAAACTTAACTATTCTTTAGGTTCTAGAAGATCATCCATATCTCCTAAACTAAACTATTCTCTAGGCTCTCGAAGATCATCCATATCTCTTAAACTTAACTATTCTCTAGGTTCTAGAAGATCCTCTATATCTTCTAAACTAAACTATTCTCTAGGCTCTAGAAGATCATCTATATTTCTTAAACTTAACTATTCTCTAGGCTCTAGAAGATCATCTATAGCTCCTAAACTAAACTATTCTCTAGGCTCTAGAAGATCCTCTATATCTCCTAAATTAAAGTATTCTCTAGGTTCTAGAAGATCATCTATATCTCCTAAACTAAACTATTCTCTAGGTTCTAGAAGATCGTCTATAGCTCCTAAACTAAACTATTCTCTAGGTTCTAGAAGATCATCTATAGCTCCTAAAACTGAAACTATTGAGGAAGAAGACCAAATAATTCTTTCAACTGAATCTCAACAGTCTCCAAGAACACCAGGTATTTTTAAACTTAACCCTGCCATTAAAGCTCTATTTGACTTAAAAGATTTAGGTTCTGGTATTTGGGAATATTCTATCATAAATGGATATTTAAGATTGTAGAAAACTTAATTAACATTAATTAGTAATTGTGATGTAAAATCAGTCTTATTAATGATGTCAATAATACACAGCTTAGCACAAATTGGTCATTCAATTGTGTTACGCTTGGTCTTTATAAGTTATGAATAAAAAAATGTTTGAGCATTAAATAACTTTACTTTTTCTTTATCTTGAAGAAAAATTCCATCGAATTTTTTTCCCAAAAAAGAACCTTTGCCATTTAAGAATTTGTGGCAAGCATTTAGGTTCTTTCTATTATTTTTTAATTCTTAAGCAAGTTAGCTTAAAATCAGAATTAATAAAGGTTTTGTTTTACTTTAAGGATTCATGACTATTTGATCTTTGCTTTACATAAAATCTTAAATAATCTGTTTTCGTTTCTTTGAGTAAACCTGATTTTGTTTTCTATCTGTTCCAAAGATCTTTTACAATTTTTTATCAACTTTCTTTACCTAATATTAACTTTAACCACTGCCATTTACAAACTCTTTAAACTTCCTTACATCTTAATATCTAACTATTTAACTATACAAACTTTAACCATCCAACCATCTTACTAGCTAACCATCCAACCATTGAACCATCCAACCATCCAACCATCCAACCATCCAACCATCCAACCATCTAACCATCCAACCATCTAGCCATCAAACCATCCAACCATCCAACCATCCAACCATCAATATAACTATATAACTTTTTAACCATCTAACTATATAACTATCTATCCATATAATTATATAACTATCTATCCATATAACTATATAACTATCTAATCATATAATTATATAACTATCTAACAATATAACTATATAACTTTTTAACCATCTAACTATATAACTATCTATCCATATAATTATATAACTATCTATCCATATAACTATATAACTATCTATCCATCTAACTATATAAGTATCTATCCATATAATTATATAATTATCTATCCATATAACTATATATCTATTCATCTAACTATATACTATCTGACTATAAAACTATATAAATTTGTGTTTCTTGTAAAATCCAACAAGATTAAAATGTCACCTTTTATCCACTTAATCTAAAAGCAAAGAGCTCTAAAATGTTATTAATAGGTTTGAGCTTAACTGAATAATCAGTAAAAAGTTTAAATTTAGAAAATGGTTTTAATTTTAATTAAACAATAGGTTTAATTAAATTAATGCCTACGTTTCAATTTTACTGAAGGTTTGAGTTTTATTAAAGGTTTCAGTTTTACTAAAGGTTTAAGTTTTTAACGAAATGTTAAACTGAAGGTTCAAGTTTAATTTTAAGGTTTAAGCAAAACAAAAAAGTTTATTTATAATTATAGGATAGAAGGGATTGTAACTGATATTTTAAGTGTGATCGTCAATGCAATAATGGCAATGTCCGATTTACTACGGTACCCTTTAAGAAACTAAATCTGCAAAATCGTTCAAAAGAAAAGTCGCCAAGATCTATTTAGATAGTTATGCAAATTATATCTGTAAAAAAAAAAACTGTGTATCATGTGGATAAACTTAGTCTTTACTATCTTCTTCACCCTGTAGTTCATAAACATGATTCTAATAACTTATGTTACCCTCTGTTCCAACCCTTACGCTGAGTATCCTCCCTTTTCTTTATACTCCCTCACCTCCTCCTTACCTTTTACCTGATTTATTATCATTCTTATGTTTAAAATGTACAATGTACATTGTTTTTATCTGCAATTCTCATTCGTTTATAGTGGGCCAACCAATTAAAACAACCTACTCTGGTTAGGCGGGTCCAAACTACATAGTAAATTGTGATTTTTTATTTGTATTATCTCGTGCTTTGTAGTTGAATAAAAATATGAA
>NW_019396081.1:72848-137719 GCF_000591075.1 Eurytemora carolleeae | reverse complement strand
GTATTCGGTGGAAATTAGAGATTTAATTGTTTGTAATCTTTTTTTTTAAGATCTAGATATTTATTTATGTATCGAGATTATTACAGGTTTACAAAATTTGTTATTATGGATAAAATTTTTTTTTGCGATATTATCGTGTACATACAATTACAATTTGGTAAGGTCAAAATCCAGAAATTAATAGATACAATTTTTTTTTGGTTTTTTCATGTCTTGATTGCTGTTAAAATTATATTCAAGTACTGACAGCGCAGCAGTTCAAGAGAAAAAACTACATTGTGTATTAGAGGATAGCATACTTTTGAGCGATTTGACAAGGAGATACTACAAACACAGTGTGTGTTATCTCAAAATGGAAAATGCTACAATTAACGGTGTGCATGCTTTCACATAAGAATGCACGGGAGCGAGTTTAGATCAAAGAAGATTATTGTTAGCATCGTAACATGGAACATTGAACGTTCCTAGTTAAAAATGATGCTACAAAATTTAAGTTTGAGAAAAAGGCATAATGATTTAGGTATGAAGAATATTAAAGAAAATTCATGTTAGCTTTATTAAAAGAAACATTGACCGTTTCTCGTTAGTATTTCGGCTACATGTTCTAGGATAAAAGATGGAAAATTTTAATTAAGAGATCTTATATCAAGGAAAGGAACATTGTCGGTTCCTTGTTAAAATCGAGACTGCATCTTTTTCATCATATCTTGTGGAGTCATGATTCCTCGGCCGTTTCGATCTTTGCTGCGGTGAAGTATGTCTCAGGAGGCGTTCGAGTTCAGTTCGTACTGAATTAGTAAAAGAAAGCATTAGTTAACTTAAAGCATTGGTTTCTACATTGAACTCAATGAAATCAGATTTTAAATCATATAAACTTTATTTGGTGTTGGATTATACAGAAGTGTATATAAAAAGAAGAGCTTAAAGAAATCAGATTTTAAATCAAAAATCTTTCATTAGTGTTGCATTGTTTGTAATCTTTTTATAATGTCTTTTCATGAAATGAATTTTAAATCCAGAAATATTTTACAACGATAAATACGATAAATATTAAGCTTAAAGAAAATATGTAAAATTAATGTTTAAAAAGAATAATATAAAAATGAAAATGATAAATTGGAAAATCTAATTTTCTTTAAATTGTAAATTTTACCAAGAATTTTAGGACACAATAAAATGCGCAACCAATTTAAAAATTTAAATATTTCCCATTGAGGTTTTAACAAAGGAATTTAAAAATGAATATCAGAAACTGAAAAGAATTTTTATTTTGCCTTTTCTGATACGTTTAATTGTCATCAATAGTTTTCATTATTGTTTTGGTCTTATTTTTTACGATGCTTTTAGCATTTTCCTATTGGTGCATTTTTAAAATAAAAAATGTCAGCATCTATTTCCGGTCAAAGGTTTCCGGTTCCGGTTCTCTTGGGCGTGATCGGTTCACCCCTTGCAAACCAAGATGTGCACGCGCGCTTTTACGCAATTATTGAGCAGAAATTTTTCAAATCACTCCCTTTAAGCTTAAGCTAGAATGAATTGCGTGTTGTAATTTTAAAAATTACAAAAAAATATAAGAGAGTTGAAGAGTGAAAACCAAAGGCCAAGGTGTTGCGACACTTTAAAGTGGAGACTGACTAATAATTTTATGAATAAAGAAATTAAGTTTTTGCCACAAGTTCAAATTTTCTAATCTCTATATATGTGCAACCTAAATATATAAATATATAAATATATAAATATATATATATATATATATATAGAAATCGGAGTAAAACGTTTGCACAAAATTAAACCCAGCATATAATTTTCCAGTTTTGATAAGCACTCTGATTTTTGTGAATCCTCTAAAAGTTAAAAAAAAAAAAAATCCTGAGAAAACAATTTCCATCTTGACTTATTAACAGCTAGAAAAAAGCAGGGCTAATTCTGAGCCGGGTCAACCTTTCTGGCCCCAGTTTGTACTGTATCGCCCGGACATTGGGTAAATAAAGCAGACACTCAAAAGGACTAGCCGGTGCAACAAGGTTGACGCGGTCTGACTTTAGGTTAAATTTACTTTTACCAAAGGGTCAGAGGTGCATGAATAGATTTCATTTGTGATCTATTTATAGGTTAAAAAGATTCCTTTGACAATTAATTTAAAAAACTCTTTACTCTAGAAGTAAATTAAAGGGACTGTAAAGGAAAACGAAAGGGGGTATAGGATGAAACCTGAGAATTTCAGGAGTTGTACAATACATATAAGACATCTATCTGATGTTCCTGTCTCGAGAAATTGACATAAAACTGTGTCATAATTATACGAAAATTCATATACATACAATTTTGTATAAGAGTAGTAGGTTTAAACAGATCATATTCAGCAAATACGAAACCAAATTGAAAACGATTATATCCCACAGGAGCCTGAGAATCTCACGTTTGCTCCTATTACATTTTTATAATTTTTATTTATAATTTTTAATATTTAATTGATAATGTTTTTACATATAGTCGGTATAGTCCGTAATACGTCTCCAGAACTTCAGCCAATGGCAGTGCAGTATACTGGTCACATGATACGGACGGAAATCCTTCGAGAAGTTACTTAAAATAGTTTGTTCCAAAAATCGTATACTAGGAAATTACCTCCCTTTAATTTACAAAAATATCAAAATGAATCCCTGGTTGAAAACAAAACTTGAAAATTAGATGATCCCTCGAAAGTTTCCTCCAAGGGACGATTTATCAAGAAATGGCCTGAATTGATGAATGGTTTTGCTTGGTTGGGGATTACATCTATTACATTAGACCCTAGAACGAAGATAGTATAACATATACAAATTCATTCGTTGTCGCTGCCATGAGACTGATTATGTTTAAGTGATAAGTTTCAATTTATTAAAGACAAGCTGTTACTTATATATATTGATTAAAATAACAAATAGGGCACTATATGTCGTCTTTTTAAGATTAATAAGAATTTCGTTCACACTGTAAAATTACAAGACAGAGAGAGAGCCTGTTCTACGCCGACTACGCGTAACTTCTTTGGGCTTCTGTCTCAGGGTTTTTTTTTTTGACCGAAATACTTATAAATCTTGAAAAGACGACATCTAATGTCCTATATTGTTATTTTAATTAATCTATGCTGCTACTAAACCTCAAGTTAATTAAATTTACAGCTAATTCTGAAATAAGATGAAAAGTTCGACTTTTCTGACAGTCCATCGGGACGAAACCAATCAGTTCTGAAAGTATCCTGTTCCTAGTTTAAAGCTAATGTTTAAAATGGTATAATTGCTTCTGTCCCTGAATAAAATTTAAAAAAGACACGATTTTGCCGACGGTTCATCGGGACGAGATGAAAATAATTTAGATAAAAGGGAATGTAAAGGAAAAATGAAATGGGGTATATATAGTCAGTATTACGTCTCCAGAACTTCAGCCAATGGCAGTGCAGTATACTGGTCACATGATACGGACGGAAATCCTTCGAGAAGTTACTTAAAATAGTTTGTTCGAAGTTCCTTTCTTTGAATGATTCTTTTCATAGTAAAAGTTAGAATTGGAGAAGTAGAATTGAAAAGTCTAGGACTGGACCTTCTGGCTAAAAAAAACTAAAAATTAATGAATTGCAAAACCTTAAACTTTTGGGTCAAAATAAACCTTTTTAACCATATCCTATCCAGGAAGGAGGTGTTTTCCAACCACCTTTATGGTATTTTCCTTATAACTAAAATCTATTTGTACTAGAACTTTCAAGCTTCTTCAGTTTTCCAACCTTTACAAAATTTTTGAAACCGGGACAACTTTCCATATATTTTCAATATAATTACACAATTACAATAATTACAATTTACAAATGATCGTATTTATTGCTGTCTAGAACTTGAGAGTGGTTTTCTTGTAATTTAATTTTAATTTAATTTTCATGTTCAGTAATTTTTAATTCAGGAAAATTTAAGAGATAATTTTCTTTGAAATTCATTTTCTGCACACGATCTAAAAAGAAAAAGTATCCCGACTTGAAATATAAAAAAACATGGAATAAAACAAAAATGTTGTACAATTTAAAACTTTAGCTTAACAAGTAACAGTCATAAGACAATCCTTGAAATTGAAAAAATAAATCTTCTAAAATCAAGTTCACTCAAGGTTGATATTAGGAAATTTTTCTATGTGGGCTGAAACAAAATATACTTTAGGAATGAAATAAAAAGTTTTTTGGAAATCTGATATCATTCGCTTGCACACTGTCAGAAGAAATTCTAATATAGTGATGAACCGAAAGTACCGGAGTCAATTCGAAATATGGAAAACTCTGTTAGAATTGGTTTTATTACAATATTACTACAAATAATTCCCGAGATTTTAACGATACAAATAGAATTGTATTTACGAAATTTACGATCCTCAACTTTTGAACTTGATATAAAAATGTTTCAAATTTATAAGAAAATTTATGTATATACAATTTGTATAAAAATCGTAGGTTTAAACAGATCATATTCAGTAAATACGCAACCAATCTGAAAACGACGATAGCCCCGAGAAGCCTAACGAACATAGGTTTGCTTCTATTATTATTTGAATTTAATAATTTTTCATTTTTAATAGATATAATTAATAATATTATTTAAACGTCTGTATCATGTGACCAGAACTCCCACCAATGACAGTGCAGTATTATTGTCATGCGTCTCCGTCTGTATCACGTGACCAGTATAAATTGACAAAGTTTTATATCAATTTCTCGATCAACTCCTAAAATGCTTAGGTTTCAGCCTATATCCCATTTTATTTTTACTTTACAGTCCCTTTAACAAAAGATTAACTTGAGTAAAAATAACAATGCTCCCCAAGCTCTAAGCAAAACACATATCTTTATAATCCTGGAGTTCTAGATATTCTACCGATTTATCCAAACTACATTTATGCATTTGGAATTATACTCCACAGCACCACATTTGATATTACTTTAATATTAACTTTTCCATGTAAGAAGAAGGTTGACCACAACGTAGCTATAAATATCGACTTGCAATTTACGATTTTTACTATAGCTAGCCAAACGACTGAACCAAATTAGCTGACATTTATTAACATGTACCCCGCCATGGGGTAACATAGGCTAAAAAAAAGTATTTTTTTCATAATTCGAAATTTCTTTTCTTCAAAATTCAATTTACGATTTTCGGAACTTATTACTTATTTGTTTCAAAGTTAAAACCGGGTTATCTGTTTTGAAAAGATAAGATATTAATTATTAATTAAGTTAATTGCACAACTTGAAATTAATAAATTGGTTGATAAGTTGAAATTCTGAAAAGGCTGTTGTGTGGGTGGGGGGAGGTCCCTCCAGTTTTTATCCATTTAGAATTTTAGGAAAAAAATAAAAACCTCTTTTTTTCTTCTCAATATTATAAGACCTTTTTAGACCCATGCTTAATCCATGACTGTCTCACTTTTTCAGATTCAGCTGAATCCCACCAACTGATTTAAATTGTCTTATCATTTGGAATACTAATAATCGTTTTCGGTTTGAATCTAATTTTATGTTTTGGATTTAATTTAATGTTTTATCTCTTATCAAACAAACAAAAAAATAAAAAATGCTATCAAACAGAACATAAAATCTTTGCAACCCAATTTAGTATCTTAGATATTTCATATTATAAATTCTGTTAGATTGTCTTAATTATCAAAAATTTAGAAATATTCATTTTTTAGATTAAATCATTGTTACTCTACAAAACAAATGGAAATCAATTAACAAAATTGGTCATTAGCAATTGGTAACTAATGGAATAGAACGAGAAATGAACTGGCAGAAATAGAATTTTACCAAACCAAATTGAAAATAAAACAACTAAATTTACAAATAAAAGTAATTTCAATGCTCTGTATAGTTATAATATAATGCAGTGTGTGGTAAACTCAACGATATTATAGTGTATAGAGGGATGATGTACACTAATCCTTTACTAATTGTAAAGGCCATAAACTATACCGAGAGCGTACTGCATATTTTTTTTATTATAAGTTGATTCTGGCCTAACCCATTGTATTTTAATATTAGTGAACAGTTGTAAGTGTAATGTACAGCTAACTGTGCACACAGGTAGAGAACTATCATCCCCCCTGGGTAAACTCGTTATAGTTTTTAGAAGTAATTATTTCAATTTACTGATAGCGCCGATTGAAGGATTCATAACTCTGATTGGATAATGAGATAGATAGAAAGATAGATGTTACCGCCATGCTATTTCTATTGGTTTAAAATAGACAACAAATACATGACTGAACCCTGAATAGATCAGGCGCTAATGGACTTGGCATCTTATATTCGCGTTTCTTAAACAAATGTCTTATTCACAGAGATATCGTTAAAAACTTTTTCAAGTATGAATTAGACAATAATGTTTTTTTGAAATCAGAATTAATTTTTTAAGTTCGAAAACTATGTTATCTTACACATTGTTGATCAGATTAAGGTTTCAAAGTTACACTTCCTTAACTGGAGGGTCCTTTATTGATCATTTTGAATTAAGTGTCTCGAATTTTTGTCAACCATTTTTTAAATCTCCCAATCACCTTATAGTAAGTTAGGCCTATATTAACATATTACATTCGCTTGTACCGTACTGTACTGATAAATTGTTCAAACAGAAAAACGACTCTGTTTATATATCATATATATAGATATATGTAAAGAAGTAATCTCTGTTTGTTTGTATGTCCGATCCATAACTCAATACCCACTAACGGATTTGCCTCAAATTTTGATTGGGGAACTCGGTAGAACCACGGGAATGTTCTAAGTAGGTTTAAAAATTCTTAGTTGAGCGAGTTGACTGTTGTATGGTAAACTCCGGGAAAAGCTGGGTTCCCAAGCTACATAAAAAAAATAATAAAAGGAATAAAGGAACTGAGTACTTCTAACAAACTCAAATTTAAATTATTTTATCTAACATTGAATTATCAGAGCTCTTCGACATCAGGTTGCAAAAATATTGGAAGTCACAATTTTGTACAGTCCGTTCCTTCGCGGATTATTGACAAATTAATATAATTAAACAGTTCAGGAATTTTTTGGAAACAACTTTCATATAAGACACTTTCTTGGTTACCCAGCTTTGCCTTGAAGTAAAGTCAACACAGTCAATTTAAATTTATAAACCAAGCTTAGAACATTTCCACGGTTCTACCGAGATACCCAAATCACAGTTTGAGGCAAATCGGTCCAGGGGTTGGTGAGATATAATCAGACAAACAGAGATTAAATACTTTATATATAGATATATATAAATAACCCATTCCTGGATCAGTTATATAAGGACACACAAAAAATGGACCCAATCAGTTCAGCCGTTTGACCGTTTATTAGATTTAAACAAACAAAAAGATAAGCCAAATAAAATGTATATTTAGATATAGAAATAATATGTAGATATAAGATATCTGTTAATATTCTCTGTTTTATGAATGTATTCATGTAGTGGAAGGGGGACGTGAGTAATGATGTCAGTGCGAGTACTCAGTATTAATACATAATGCAGTTGGACGCATAATTGGAACCTCTTCTTCATCTTTAAATTTTGTAGAACAGAGGCCGAGTTTAAAGATTTTGAGCTGCGTCTGAAATTTGAGAGGCGGCTCAAACATGGTTTAATCCACTTGAAATTGTATTCGAGATTTGAGCCGGCGCTTAATCGGAACCGGTTTTAGGCGGTTCAGCGACGCGGCTTAAATTCTTTAAATTTCGGCCTTAGAAAATGAAACAAAGGACCAGAACCAAAAATTTTAATCTCATATCATTGTCACCTAATGTCGTAAACCCTTGATATTTCAAACTATAAATTCTATCAGTTCAAATAGTTGGAAATATTATCGCGCTGTTTACACTGTCAAGTTCCAAAGATATAGTGAATAGAAAAGTATGAGGCGATTATTCAGTTTCTTAGTTTTAATCTCTAATGTGTGTTTCTATGTTTTTGATACTATTCTTCTTACAATGTTCTTTTTTCTTATTACAAATTTCCCCAAAACTTCTTAAACCTTCATATAATCCTTGATGTTAAAAAAAAAACTTTTTATAAATGTTAAATTAAGCTTCCCAGAAACTGATTCAAAAGTTTTAAACTCTATATTCTGTAGGAATACCAACAGCTATGAGGCTGGTGGGGAAAACTAAACTTGGAAAGATTGGAGCTTTGATAAAGGATAGAAGAGGATCAATCTCAGACTCCTCAGCTAGCTCCAGGTATAGGATAAAGGATAGAAGAGGATCAATCTCAACTAGCTCCAGGTACAGGATAAAGGATAGAAGAGGATCAATCTCAGCTAGCTACAGGTATAGGATAAAGGATAGAAGAGTATCAATCTCAGCTAGCTCCAGGTATAGGAAAAAGAATAGACAAGGATCAATCTCAGCTGGCTCCAGGTATAGGATAAAGGATAGAAGAGGATCAATCTCAGCTGGCTCCAGGTATAGGATAAAGGATAGAAGAGGATCAATGTCAGCTCCAGGTATAGGATAAAGGATAGAAGAGGATCAATGTCAGACTCCTCAGCTAGCTCCAGGTATAGGATAAAGGATAGAAGAAGATCAATGTCAGACTCCTCAGCTAGCTCCAGGTATAGGATAAAGGATAGAAGAGGATCAATGTCAGACTCCTCAGCTAGCTAGCTAGAGGAACTCTATTCTCCAAACCTGATCATTTAGACCTTAGCTAGCTACAAACTATGAATTTGTTAGCTAAAATAATATGAATGATTTACGCCATCAGGTTTCATAGATATTGGTATCCGAAAATTGGAGTTTGGAATAGGTGTTCCCCTCAACTGATATGCATAATCTTTCAACAAAAATACGGCATACTGTTTCGTGAGATTATAGTTAATTGTTTTTTAATCACAATTTAAAACTCATTTTTAATGAAAAAAACTTGATTTAACCACTTTATCTTTGAAATCCAAGATAAATCTTTTATCTTTGAAATCCAATATAATCCTTTTATTATTGAAATCCATGATAACCCTTTATCTTTGAAATCCATGATAATCCTTTATCTTTGAAATCCAAGATAATCCTTTTATTATTGAAATCCATGATAACCCTTTATTTTGAAATCCACGATAATCCTTTATCTTTGAAATCCAAGATAATCCTTTTATTTTTGAAATCCAGGATAATTCTTTTAGAAATCCAAGATAATCCTTTTATTTTTGAAATCCAGGATAATCCTTTTATTATTGAAATCCATGATAACCCTTTATTTTGAAATCCATGATAATCCTTTATTTTTGAAATCCAAGATAATCCTTTTATTTTTGAAATCCAGGATAACCCTTCATTTTTGAAATCCATGATAATCCTTTTATTATTGAAATCAAGGATGACCCTTTAATTTTTGAAATCCAGGATAATCTTTCATCTTTGAAATCCAGGATAATCCTTTTATTTTTGAAATCCATGATAATCCTTTTATTATTGAAATCCATGATAATCCTTTATCTTTGAAATCCAAGATAATCCTTTTATGTTTGAAATTCAGGATATTCCTTTTATTATTGAAATCCATGATAATCCTTAATTTTGAAATCCATGACAATCCTTTATCTTTGAAATCCAGGATAATCCTTTTATTATTGAAATCCACGATAACCCTTTATTTTGAAATCCAGGATAATCCTTTATCTTTGAAATCCAAGATAATCCTTTTATTATTGAAATCCATGATAATCCTTTATTTTGAAATCCAGGATAATCCTTTATCTTTGAAATCCAATATAATCCTTTTATTATTGAAATCCATGATAATCCTTTATCTTTGAAATCCAAGATAATCCTTTTATTATTGAAATCCATGATAATCCTTTATCTTTGAAATCCTGTATAATCCTTTATCTTTGAAATCCAAGATAATCCTTTTATTATTAAAATCGATAATAATCCTTTATCTTTGAAATCCAGTATAATCCTTTATCTTTGAAATTCAAGATAATCCTTTTATTATTGAAATCCATGATAATCCTTTATCTTTGAAATCCAAGATAATCCTTTTATTATTGAAATCCATGATAACCCTTTATTTTGAAATCCAGGATAATCCTTTTATTTTTGAAATCCAAGATAATCCTTTTATTATTGAAATCCATGATAATCCTTTATCTTTGAAATCCAAGATAATCCTTTTATTATTGAAATCCATGATAACCCTTTTTGAAATCCAGGATAATCCTTTTATTTTTGAAATCCAAGATAATCCTTTTATTTTTGAAATCAAGGATAATCCTTTTATTTTTGAAATCCAGGATAATCCTTCATCTTTGAAATCCAGTATAATCCTTTATCTTTGAAATCCAATATAATCCTTTTATTATTGAAATCCATGATAATCCTTTATCTTTGAAATCCAAGATAATCCTTTTATTTTTGAAATCCAGGATAATCCTTTTATTTTGAAATCCATGATAATCCTTTATCTTTGAAATCCAGGATAATCCTTTATCTTTGAAATCCAGGATAATCCTTTATCTTTGAAATCCAGGATAATCCTTTTATTTTTGAAATCCAGGATAATCCTTTTATTTTTGAAATCCATGATAATCCTTTATCTTTGAAATCCAAGATAATCATTTTATTTTTGAAATACATGATAATCCTTTATCTTTGAAATCCAGGATAATCCTTTTATTATTGAAATCCAGGATAACCCTTTTATTTTTGAAATCCAGGATAATCCTTTTATTTTTGAAATCCAGGATAACCCTTTTATTTTTGAAATCTAGGATAATCCTTTTATTATTGAAATCCAGGATAACCCTTTTATTTTTGAAATCCAGGATAACCCTTTTATTTTTGAAATCCATGATAATCCTATCTTTTATCCAGGGTGTCGAGTCCAACAGGAGGAGCCAGTAAACCATCCTCTCCTAGAGAATCTATGGGTACTAACACTCGTAACTGATTGTTTGATCTCGATATCCAAAGTGGCCACTTTTGAATTCTACGCAGAATGTATTGATTTTTGTGATCCTTAAATTCTCTGTTGTCTCGTTGGTTGAAAGCTAACTTTCGAAGATTAACAAAGGATCGAGATCAATTAATCTGCAGTGACTACTGACAATAGTTAGTTTCCAGCTCTGGTTTGTTTTTAAAATATTGAAACACTAATTCTATAATATAAATACCTTTGTCAATTTTATTCGGGACAATTTTCAGATCGGGATTTTTTGAGGAATAAATTCAAGTTTGGAAAATCGGGGCCAAATTTAATGAATTGTGAGAAATCGTTGATTTCCGCTGAAGCAGTTCAACCATGTACCTTTTAATAGAACTTTAATCGGTAGTTCTGGTTTTGAGCCAGTGAGAACTTAAAAACTAGTTGAACCTGCGCTAGGTATTTAGTTCAGTGACCTCACTCCACTGAACGAGTAATCTAAGTTTTAGATTACTCAACAAATATTTTAAAAACGATCAAATATTTTATCTAATTTGGTATGACACAGAAAATTGCTTTGAAATGAATGTTGAGCATTAATGCGGGATAGAACGTTTGTTAAAATCTATTAAACAAGACATTCTTTAAATATTGCTTTTAATGCCGCCATAAATTCTCCAGATTTTCCGGTTTTAATAGATAAATTTACAAAACAAAAGCAAAAAAGGAAATGATTTTTATCCCTATATTTTTGCACCCTGATGTTCTAGACATCTTATATTTTAAACTTTGAACTCAGTGGAGTCAATAGGTTTACAGCATCAGGTTGCAAAGATATAATGACAAGACAATTTTGGTTTGTGGCAAAAACTTTATGAAGGAAAGTTTTTTTCATGATTTCATGAGTTAATATAAGGCTGCCGTTGTGAATGTCCCTCTTTTTAACTTTATTTTATTACGTGTATAGTTCCTTTCAGTTGAATAATATGTATTTTCCCAAAGGTAATTTCCAAAGGTAACTTCCCAAATGTGAAATTTCTCAAGCGGCAACTTTCTAGGTTTGGTCTAGGCCGCTGAACGCTGCGGCTTAATAGTCTAGAAGCCGAGTGCTGCGGCTAGGGCACACTTGGGAAGTTGCCACTTGGGAAATTGCATATTTGGGAAGTTGCCTCTTAAGAAAATACCCTTGCGAAGTTTCCGCTTGGGAAAATGCCTTTGGGAAAGTTCTAAACATCGAATAATAAGGTGGTTCTTCATTATCTGGTGGTTGGATGAGATCAAGAAAATCTTCACCTTCAACTACAGCAAGTACTCCATCTTTAGCCAAGGTTATGCTGAATAAACTCAATCTTATTTTAATCTTTTGATACGAAACAAAGCTAAAGATTATATAATCTATAATGATGGCTATATTTTCAATGCACATGTTAAGAGTTATTTCAAATCATAAAACGTTTCTTAATTGAAAGATATAACGAAGACGTCTTATATGTGTTTTTTGTTTTATTTATCTTTAAAGAACCTGTTAAATGTTTCGATTGAAGGATAATAATTCCCTTGAGTGATAATTTGAAGGTCTACAGTATTATCTTTGTAAATTATTTTGTATTGCTAAGCTTAGAGGTGTCAGAAATATCTTTTCAATACTTTTTTATTGAGCCATGAAATTTTCTACCTATTTCAGACTCCAAATTCAATTTTCTACTTGTTGGCTTAGTGATATTTTTTTTAGAAAATCAAATCAAGTTTAGAAATAATTATAAATATAATTTTTCCACAACACATGCTTCCTGAATGCGTAAAAGATCTTATTTATAGATATATCTGTTAAAAAAGACAGTTATCACGAAATGGAAAGATCTTTTTTTTAAATATTATAATTAAAAATGTGCAGATTTTTCTGTTGTTTTTTTTTTGTGTTTTTTTTATTTTTTTTTATTTATACCAGCTTGGGAACCCAGCGCTGCCAAGGTTACTAAAAGAACATTCCCTTGGGTCTCCTGAGTTCCCCAATACAAATTTGAGGCAAATCATTCCAAGGGGTTCCCGAGTTATGATCTGACGAACAGACAGACAGACAAAGAGAGATTTCAACTTTATATATATAGATAATTAAACCAAAAAACAGACAAGCTTCAAGGGAATTGAGTCTTTGCCACAAAATCAAATATTCTAATCCCTTTATCTTTGCAACCTGTGTTTCTTTGATATTTCAAACTTTATTATTATATCTAGGATAATTAATAGTTTGAAATATCTAAGATCTTGGAAATTGTGTTGTAAATATATAGGGATTAGAAAATCAGAGTTTGCAGCAAAGACTCAATTTTTTTATGTCATAGATTTGATTGATAACAACCAATTCTTTTTTGTTAAAACTAGAATTTATTTATTAGACAAGTGTTGGAAAAAGTGGTGGACTACAGACTCTGAAAGCTAAAGCAGGATTGTTTAAGAAAAAGAAAAAAGAAGAAGAAAAAAAAACTGATTCTTCACAAAAGGTGAATTTATTGCACAAAGTAAATTTTTAAAGATTGTACAAACCATGTAAATATAATGCATGATATAGGGATCAAATATTTTTAAAGATTGTACAAACCATGTAAATATAATGCATGATATAGGGATCAAATATTTTTAAAGATTGTACAAACCATGTAAATATAATGCATGATATAGGGATCAAATATTTTTAAAGATTGTACAAACCATGTAAATATAATGCATGATATAGGGATCAAATATTTTTAAAAAATTAACAAACAAAAACGACATTTGTTTACTATGCCCTGCCCCTGCAACTCAAACTTGTAAATTTAACCGGACTTGCCATCATGCTGAATTGGTGGGTTAATTATTTAATTGCTTTGACTTGTCCTTCGTAATTATCTAGCAAGCAAGGAACTGTTCAAGAGATCCTCGCTCTATTTAAAGGGACTGTTCAAGAGATCCTCGCTCTATTTAAAGAGACTGTTCAAGAGATTCTAGCTCTATTTTAAGAGGAGAATGCCCATTTAAAACGTAACCCTTTAAACACCTTTTACTAAGTATCTATCGCATGTGGTTTAACCAAGGTTGTATAATAAGGTTGTATACTCTCGTTGTGCTCCATTAAACGGTAAATGTCGTCTCTTTCGCATAGATAAACAACTCTCCACTAAACCCAATAAACTCTACGGTCAGAGTACTGCAGACCACTGAGATAAAATCCGCATATGACGTCACTCATGCCTTTTTAATCCGTGACGTCATATGGGGTTTTTATCAATCTATGCTTAGGAGACGACATTTCCCGTACATTGGAGCGCTAATGCGTAGTAATGAGTAAACAACCTTATTATACACACATGTGTTTCACTCTCAAATGTTTGGGAAATATTGCTAGAAGCTCTATTCCAAATGTTTAAATTAAAGGGAGGGTTCATGAAAAATAAAAGAGGGTATAGGCTTACGGCGAAAAAAAAAAAAACGATAACGAAGACGATATTTTCATATTTCCAGGAATGTTCGGTAATCCGACGCCAGCAAAATATTTTTTTTTTGAAACGAAAATATTATGAAATATTAACTATATACGAATGCGTCGAAAAATAATCGATGGCTTTCGTTTGTAATACAGGGTGTCCCAAAAACATGGGAATTCAGGGACGAATTCGATATCGTCTTTGTTATGAATTAGCATTGTAATACCTAATTTCAAAAGCCATAATATTATTATGTCTGCTAGAGTTTATTTAATGAAAAGGGTAAAAGACTGCAAAGATGTGTGTATAATGTCTCCACAAGATGAACAGTGAAGACGGACAAGTTTACTCTCTTTGTATACTGTAATTTGTACAACCGGTTGCAGTCAAAACATAAACAAACAAAATGTAAACATAGCAGACGAAACTCTTACAGATTACAGCTTTCTCAGTAGGTATTACTATACTAAATCAAAGAATTATTTTATAAGACGATATCGAATTCGTCACTGAATTCCCATGTTTTTTGGGACACCCTGTATCTGAATTATTTGTTTGGAATTAAATTGATTATTTTACGATCCTAGGTGAATGTTGCAACTTTCTGAATTTGTATGGATGCTACGTTCTTCAGCATGAGTCGTTTTTAAAAATTTTCTCCTTATATACGCAACAGATAGAAGAAAGATTAGTAGCGTCTACACCCCCTTTCATTTTTCGCGAAAACTCCCTATAATTAAATAATCCGTTTAACCATGTAAATTATAATTAGGAAGTAAGACAAAGATTATTCTTCCTGGTTCGAGGGGAGCTGACAGACGAGGAAATTTTAAAAGGAATAGGTAGTATTCAATAGTTAATAGTTTCAAGTTTGATTTATCCAATATTTGATTTGGTGTCAATTTAGAACCTAACTTGACAATTTCAAAATTTGAGTTATTTTTGAATAAATTATCAAAAAATGTATTTTAGTTTCTCATTAAATATATCTGAAGATTCTTCTCCCATTTTTGAAATGTAGCCTGTATAGCCCCCCCCCCCCGGCCTGAATAAAAATTGGAGATTTAGAATTAGAACTGATTTGACAATTCTAATCAGATTAAAAGAGTTCGGACATATTTTCTCATCTTAAGTTAATCAAACAAAAAGTTCAGATAACCAGTGGCAAAAGTAGTTTAACTCATTTGACTCAACTAATCCTGTCACTTCAAAAATTATTAGCTCTAAATCCAAATCTAGGGACTGAAGAAGCATATAAGGAAATGAGTACTGGATTGAATGAAATCGTATCCACTGCCAGCGCTATCAGCAAATTTATCAAAATAGGAGAGGTAATACAAAGGAACTGATTACTCGCCACAAACTCGAGATTTTAATAAACAAACCCAATCATAGTTAGAAATATCAAATGCAATAATATTCATTCAATTTATTTTTTATTATCAAATCAATTAAATCAAAGGAATTAAAGGTTTTTGCCACAAGCTCTGATTTTCTAATCTCTATAATTTTGCAACCCGATATCATACACCATCAGGTTGCAAAGTTAAACGTTTTAGAAAATTTGAGCTTATGGCCAAAAAAAATTCTCTTTTTGAATTTCAAAATTGAATTAATTTTGATATTTCTAGGACAATACCCAGAGGAAGGTTTCAAGTCCGTCCCTCAGGTGAAAACTTTATCTAAGATTTATTGCTAGTGTCAAAATAGTGAATAGGTAGAATAAAGTATATTTCTCTAGATATGTTGGAGCACTGAAGGGTAGAAAAAAGCATATTTCTCTAGATATGTTGAAGTACTGAAGGATAGAATAAAGTATATTTCTCTTGATATGTTGGAGTAATGAAGGGTAGAATAAAGCATATTTCTCTAGATATGTTGGAGCACTGAAGGGCAGAATAAAGTATATTTCTCTAGATATGTTGGAGTAATGAAGGGTAGAATAAAGTATATTTCTCTAGATATGTTGGAGTACTGAAGGGTAGAATAAAGCATATTTCTCTAGATATGTTGGAGTAATGAAGGGTAGAATAAAGCATATTTTTCTAGATATGTTGGAGTAATGAAGGGAAAAATAAAGTATATTTCACTAGATGAAGGGTAGAATAAAGTATATTTCTCTAGATATGTTGGAGCACTGAAGGGCAGAATAAAGTATATTTCTCTATATATGTTGGAGTAATGAAGGGTAGAATAAAGCATATTTCTCTAGATATGTTGGAGCACTGAAGGGCAGAATAAAGTATATTTCTCTATATATGTTGGAGTAATGAAGGGTAGAATAAAGTATATTTCTCTAGATATGTTGGAGTACTGAAGGGTAGAATAAAGCATATTTCTCTAGATATGTTGGAGTAATGAAGGGTAGAATAAAGCATATTTTTCTAGATATGTTGGAGTAATGAAGGGAAACTAGATATGTTGGAGTACTGAAGGGTAGAATAAAGCATATTTCTCTAGATATGTTGGAGTAATGAAGGGTAGAATAAAGCATATTTTTCTAGATATCTTGGAGCACTAAAGGGTAGAATAAAGTATATTTCTCTAGATATGTTGGAGTATTGAAGGGTAGAATAAAGCATATTTCTCTAGATATGTTGGAGCACTGAAGGGTAGAGTATCTGCCCTGGCTGGGAGTAGAAGTCCAAGAGCCCCTAAATCCAGTGTTTCAGAAGAAAAGGTAGATTTTTAGGTTTGGGGTTTATATCAAATGATAAAGGAATAGAGTCTTTGTAACAAACTCTGATTTTCTTCATTTTTGCATGCCAATGTTGTAGAACTCTGATATTTCAAATTATAGGTTCTGTTTGATCAAATAACCTAAGTTTAAAATGTCAAATATTTACAATTAAAAATGGATAACAAATATTTGTGCCAAAGACTCAACTTTTTTTCTGAAACTTGTCCTCAGTTACAGTAACTTCCCATTTGACACTTTCCTAAGTGTTCTAGCCGAAGCGCTCAGCCCTTACACATTTTTGGGACCAAAAACTTATTTTAGAACTTATTAAATATTATAAAAAATCTTTCCTCTTAATGTTTACTATCCGCCAAGTTGGAGAAAAATACATTTGGGAATTTTTCACGAATTGGAAAAATGTCTTGGGAAATTATAGATTTAGTACAATTTGAAGTTTTAAACTTTAATTTTGGTATAATGATCAATTCTCTGTAGAATTCTCAAAAGAGGAATATAAAAGATGAAAAATCAATTTATTTAATGGAGTTTAATAATCTTACAAATGATTTAACGCTTTAAAAAATAACAAAAAAAGTTTCAAATGTAATTTTCAATTTCAGCCAAAAACAATTTTAAAAAAATTCTTCACATCTTCGGACTCTTGGATTTTTGATAAAGGTTCGACCAATTAGAAGCGGCTAGAATTATTCCTAGGGCCATTGAGAAATTATGAATCAGCTGTTTTCGTAGATAAAGCACTTAATCACTTCAATTCAAAAGTTTCCCGTATGGATATAAAGGTTTTCTGTTGTAGATAAGCGCCATCTCATAAATAAGTTTTAACATCTGAATTCTAATTTATAGAAATTTTATTGGATATTATTGTGTTTATTTTTTCGTTTCTCGATGATTGAATTTTTTATGATTCTATTTGTTAAGGATTACAGCGACTGCTGGTACAAAGGAAAATATCTTTCAATTCAAAGGATGTCCACCTTTCTTTTTTCATTCTTTCATTCTTTCATTCTTTCATTCTTTCATTCTTTCATTCTTTCATTCTTTCATTCTTTTATTCTTTTATTCTTTTATTCTTTTATCCTTTCATCCTTTCATCCTTTTATTTTTTTCATTCTTTCATTCTCTCATTCTTTCATTCTTTCATCCTTTCATCCTTTCATCCTTTCATCCTTTCATTTTTTCATTCTTTCATTCTTTCATTCTTTCATCCTTTCATTCTTTCATTCTTTCATTCTTTCATTCTTTCATTCTTTTATTCTTTTATTCTTTTATTCTTTTATTCTTTTATTCTTTCATTCTTTTATTCTTTCATTCTTTCATTCTTTCATTCTTTCATTCTTTTATTCTTTTATTCTTTTATTCTTTCATCCTTTCATTCTTTCATCCTTTCATCCTTTTATTTTTTCATTCTTTCATTCTTTCATCCTTTCATCCTTTCATCCTTTCATCCTTTCATTTTTTCATTCTTTCATTCTTTCATTCTTTCATCCTTTCAATCTTTCTTTCATTCTTTCATCCTTTGAGAAACTATGTTAATCTGTAACATTTAAATTTTTGGCAAATATCAATCTAATGAAATTTAATGGTTAAAAGCAATAAGGAAACTCATTTATCAAATTTTTGTCAAAAATTCCAAAATATTTTTTGTAAGTTTTCGTTCTTTTCGATTAAAAAGTTTCTTATTTTAGCATTTTTATCTTTTAATTACCATATTACAAAATTATATAATCCTGTAAAGTTTTCATTTGAAGAGTCACATGCACCGATTCACAACATGTTTCGCGACCAAAATCTGGGAAAAAGGGAGTGTTCCCGAAAAATGAAAGGGGGAGGCTTAATGCGATAAAAAAGTGCTTTTGATCGCTACTAATCTTACTTCTATCTGTTGCGTCTATAAAGAGAAAATTTTTAAAAACGACCAATACCGAAAAACGTAGTGTCCAAACAAATTCAGAAAGATGCAACATTTAACTCGGATTGTAAACAAATCAATTTAATTCCAATAAATCATTTAGATATTGCAAACAAGAGTCATCGATTATTTTTCGACGCGTTCGTAAATAGTTGATATTTCATAATATTTTGTATTTTTCATGATCTGAGAGTTACTTTTAAAAACATTTATTCCTGTTTCGAGGATTTTTGATAATGAAGACGTCATTTTCATATTTTCCAGGAATGTTCGAAAATCCAGCGCCAGCAAAAATTATTTAAAAAAACAAAATCAAAAATATTATGAAATAGTGACTATATATGAATGCGTTGAAAAATAATCGATGACTACTGTTTGTAATATCTGAATGATTTGTTTGGAATTAAATTGATTTGTTTACGGTCTGAGTTGAATGTTGCATCTTTCTGAATTTGTATGGACGCTGCGTTCTTCGGTGTAAGTCGTTTTTAACACTTTTCTCATAATAGACGCAACAGATTGAAGTAAGATTAGTAGCGATCAAAAGCGCTTTTTTATCTCATTAAGCCTATACTCCCTTTCATTTTTCGCGAACACTCCCTTTAAAATATCCTAAAGTATTGAACTAGTCATGATCAGTTACATTATTACGATTGGACAGAATCTCAAATCTCTGAGAACTGTTCCAAATACGGGTTCAATCTAGACAGATTGTCCTAATTAATTTATTTATTTTAACGTAAATTATGGATAAAAATTGACTAAAAATATTTACAACATACATTTTAGAACTAAAATCTTTCATATTTTAAAAATAAAAGGAAACTTTTACATGGAAAATATTCATTATTCAGAAACAAGGAAAACTCAGCTTTGCATAAATAAAGAAGTAATATCTAATTAATACCTTTATGTGCAGCCGTTCATAGAATCACAACAACATAAAACTTGCGTATCGAAATATAAAGTTTAACTGACGAGAAAAATGGCAGATACAGTACAGATTTAAGTCAAAGTTTACTAAACAAAACTGGTTTCGGAAAGCTCCTTTACATACAGTCCGTCCCTCAACACAGGGGTTTCACACAATCCGCGAGGAGAGCTCAGGGGCAGGGAGTTGTAGAGCGAGACGATAACGCACCGATACCAAGGAACCAAGAGGGGGATATCGTTGTTTTCGATCTTGTTGCATAGTTTCACAAAATTTAAAAAGCACTGTTGTGAATCAGGAATTATTAAAATGGAGGATCACTTAAAAATTCGTCGTAAGTCCTTTTAATAATACATTATTTTAATAATAATGTACAGGGGGATTTTTAAAAGTCGATTTTTTATTTGTTGGATGAAAAATCCGCAATACTGATTTTTAACATTTGATAATTCCTGAAGCAAGAATGGCTACACCCAGAAAAAAAAGATTACAGGTCTCAGTAAAAACAGGTCAAACAGTGTCAAAACTGCGGCATTTTTCTCAATTTTCTCACTAAAATATTTCTTTCGAACATTTTAAATTATGGTTTCTAACCAGTGCTGTTTTAATAACTTTGAAGGATCCTATCGGGTTTGAAGTTTGGAAGTTGTTTGAGAACCTCCTAAAGAAGAGAAAGATTAACAATACTGGATCTAATTGATTTCTTTATCAACTGCCATGAAATAACGAGTTAGTAAATGTCAAAATAATCTTTTTGTGGTAGATACCTTGCTTTGGAGAACATTTAATAAAATCGACTTTTAAAAATCAACCTGAAGAAAGAAAAAAAGAAACCCCCTTTTCCCTTATCTTGACTCAAGTTGAAAGATATAATCTCCAGGTTTGCCTACCAGTACAAGGTTTCTGGGCAAGCTTGTCTCTAAAAGAGATAAACAAGGTTTAGTAGTTGGAACTCCACCCTTGGATTCAGACAGGGAGGATAAGTAAGCAAAATTTTTAAATTTTTAAAAGAAATTAAAAGATCTCAAACAATTTTTGAGTAACTGAAATTTTTGCAAACTTACATCGAAGAACTATGAATTGAATTGAATTGAAATGTCATCACGTTAAAGTTTGAGTTTAGTGTCATGTTTTTTTCATTAATCTAAATTTCAACATTAAATTTCAAAATTTAATTTTCTTGTTCTTTAAAGTTTTCAAGAACAAAGGAACTGAGTTTCTGTCACAACCTCAAATTTTCTTATCTCTATATCTTTGCAACCTTATGGTGTAAACCTGTGCTATTTCAAACTTGGACTATTTGATCTAACAGAATTTATAGTTATCTATTTAAAAATATCAAAATTAGAAAATCTGAGTTTGTGACAAAGACTCAATTCCTTTCTGAAAAGGTTTAATAAATAGGTCAATCTATGTTCAAATCGAAATTTGTATTTGGAACACATTTTCTTTCAAATACGATCAAATTTGGAACAGTACGCCAGACTAGTTTCTTATATTTAACAATGTTTGGAGAAAGGCCGTTGGAATGGGGGATTAAGGGGGGGGGGGATTTTTGAAAGTATTGCGCGAATACCAGATCTTTTTGATGTTATATGAGAATAAGGAATATTCCTTGCACGAGTATCGGATACCAATACTAATAAGGAAAATGGAGAAGAGGAGAAGGGTAGAGTGCCTTGTGATAAAAAATATATATTTCATTTTGAATTTACATGTAACACAAAAAGCGTAAATAGATTTCCTTTCAAAAATTCCCCCCCCCCCCCATTTTATTCTGATATCCTTTCCGAAACAACTGAAAAGACATTATTTTTTTAAGTTTTTTAACTTTCTTTTCCCGGAACCTTAACCACAGAAAAAATGTAGATTCAATAATCTTGGAAATTATTTCCCTCTCCAAAACTTGGATTTACTTCGGTATTTTTACTTCTAAGCTATTTAATATGTTTTGCTATGCTTTGCTATGTTAGGAATCAGAATTTTAGAACTTCAAACATTTCAGGTCTTTTGCCGCTGCATTTTAACTATTGAGGATAAAATTACTTTTTGATCAGAAATATTTGATTTTATTGGGAGGAGGGTGACTTATAAACATCCCTCAAACTAAAATGGACAACATTTTTATTAAAAAATCAAATCCAAATTGACCATTTTAATCTTTTTTATATTTCGTCTCTCAGCCACTTGTAAATTTTTTATAGTTTAGTAACAGAAATTGTGATCTTTATACGGAAATAGCTAAAGTTTTAATGCAAAATAGCTTCAGGAAAGGTTCAGTAAATCCTTTCCGGAACCAAATTGCTTCGGAAAATACTTTTTTATTTAGAATGAATCCTGTATTTTTGGCATTGGAGAAGGTTAAACTGAAACCTCAAGGTTCTCAGGATTCGAGTGCTCCGGACTCAAGGTAAAGAATCCAAGTGCTCCAGACTCAAGGTATAGAATGTAAGTGCTCCGGACTCAATGTATAGAGTTCAAGTGCTCCGGACTTAAGGGATAGAATACAAGTGCTCCGGACTCAAGGTTTAGAATTCCAGTGCTCTGGACTTAAGGTATAGAATACAAGTGCTCCGGACTCAAGGTATAGAATACAAGTGCTCCGGATTCAAGATATAGAATACAAGTGTTCCGGACTCAAGGTATGGAATAAAAGTGCTCTGGACTCAAGGTATAGAATATAAGTGCTCCGGATTCAAGGTATAGAATACAAGTGCTCCGGACTCAAGGTATAGAATGTAAATGCTCCGGACTCAAGATATAGAATACAAGTGCTCTGGACTCAAGGTATAGAATATAAGTGCTCCGGATTCAAGGTATAGAATACTAGTGCTCCGGACTCAAGGTATAGAATACAAGTGCTCCGGACTCAAGGTATAGAATACAAGTGCTCCGGACTCAAGGTATAGAATACAAGTGCTCTGGACTCAAGGTATAGAATTCAAGTGCTCCGGACTCAAGGTATAGAATACAAGTGCTCCGGACTCATGGTATAGAATACAAGTGCTCCGGACTCAAGGAAAAGAATACAAGTGCTCCGGACTCAAGGTATAGAATACAAGTGCTCCGGACTCAAGGTATAGAATACAAGTGCTCCTAGAATACAAGTGCTCCGGACTCAAGGAAAAGAATACAAGTGCTCCGGACTCAAGGTATAGAATACAAGTGCTCCGGACTCAAGGTATAGAATACAAGTGCTCCCGAGTCAAGGTATAGAATACAAGTGCTCCGGACTCATGGTATAGAATACAAGTGCTCCGGACTCAAGGTATAGAATACAAGTGCTCCGGACTCATGGTATAGAATTCAAGTGCTCCGGACTCATGGTATAGAATATAAGTGCTCCGGACTCAAGGTATAGAATACAAGTGCTCCGGACTCATGGTATAGAATTCAAGTGCTCCGGACTCATGGTATAGAATACAAGTGTTCTGGACTTAAGGTATAGAATACAAGTGCTCCGGACTCATGGTATAGAATACAAGTGCTCCAGACTCAAGGTAAAGATGATTTAAATTAATCCGCAGGACTGCTCACGATGAAAACCAATGCTTCTTGATCCTAAGATAAGATAATATAAGATTAAGTGTATTGCTAAAATACTACATATGTAGAAAAAGTTTACAACCATAAAATTGATAATTATGTTGACAATATAAGTAAAAATCCATTACTTAGAAAAAAGCTCATGGCTCTTTTTTTATTTTCCCAATCTAATTTCAATTCAATAGATTTTGTGAGTAAAATTAGAGATCAGGTTGCGATTTAATCTTATGCAAAAACGTTTATACACTTGTTTGAAAAACTAGATTTTAAAATAATAATTAAAATTCACAATGCAACAGTTCTTTCCTCAAAACGCTTCTATAGAAATAAATCAGTTTCAAATTACAGATTCTCCATTGACATTTTAAAATAATACTCGAGAAAATATCAACACTTTTCCTTCGGTATTCTGGTCAATAGATATATATTAATGATAATATGATTTATTTTAGAATATCTGTTGGTTTAGCCAGTAATTCAAGTAAGGTAAGAGGTCAATCTTACTAGATAGCTGTATTTTTCCAGACTTTCTACCAAGCTATAGACAAGGTTATAAGGCAAGGAAAGTTAATTGCAGATGCAGTTGCGTATAATCTCCGTACATATTGAAACCAGTTCTCTCTGGGCGGAATCCGAGGAGGATTAAAGCATTAAATTTTGAAAGTTCACATAAAAGTTTCCTATGACCAGAATATTTAATTGATTTTTTAAAGTGAAAGATGGATCCCATGTCAGGCTTCGACATCCGTCTTGTGTTTACATTACCGTCCAGAGACAGTACACTGCAGTACAAAAGATGCGTACACCTCTGAAATAACTTTCCTTGCGTCATAACCTTGGATATAGAGAAGTGTTTCAATGTTCTTACCCTAATTCAACCAAATCTAGCTTTTAAGTACCTTTGCAACCCAATGTTGTAAAACTTTGATAGTTCAAACTAAAAATGTTGTCAAATCACATTGTTTGAAATATTAAAGGTGTACACCATCAGAGTCCGAATTTAATGAATTTGAGCCGCGTCTCAAATCCGCCATAAACCGGTTTCGATTGAGCGCTGGCTTAAATCTTGAAACAATGAATACAATTTGAAGTGAAACCAACCATATTTGAGTCGCGGCTCAAATTTAAGCCGCGGCTTTAATTCATTAAATTCGCCCTCAGGTTGAATAAGACAATCAGAGTTTGGAGCAAAATCTAAATTTCATTATGATATCTGAATACTCATCGAATAAACATCGAATAGACAATAATGAAAAGCTAGAATTTGATCAACTAAGTTAAGAACATTAAAATACATCATAATATAACTTTTGCGCTCTTCATAAAGTTTAGCATGAAAAAATTAGCATACACCCAAAGTGGGGCCCTTAAAACTGTGAAATATAAAGACCATATATTTGACTAATCTTATAAGCGTTTGATTTTAATACAGAGCAAATAGGTTTTAAAGGTTGGACAAGATGAGCGATTGACACAAAATAATATCTTTGTATCGAAAACTATTTAGGTTGGACAAGATGAGAGATTGATACAAAATGATATCTTTGTATTGAAAACTATTTAGGTTGGACAAGATGAAAGATTGATACAAAATGATATCTTTGTATTGAAAACTATTTAGGTTGGACAAGATGAAAGATTGATACAAAATAATATCTTTGTATTGAAAACTATTAAGGTTGGACAAGATGAGAGATTGATACAAAATGATAACTTTGTATTGAAAACTATTTAGGTTGGACAAGATGAAAGATTGATACAAAATGATATCTTTGTATTGAAAACTATTTAGGTTGGACAAAATGAAAGATTGACACAAAATGATATCTTTACATTGAAAACTATTTAGGTTGGACAAGATGAAAGATTGATGCAGAATGATATCGTGAAAGGTCTTCAAGCAGGATTATGCAGGCAAACAATTTTAAAATTGTTTGCGATGTCTAAAATTTTTCTGTTAAGATGAATAGATTTTAAAGGGACTGTAAACGTAATTTTTAGTGACCCTCCATACAAAGATATTTAGCAATGTCCGATTTACAACGTTATCCTTGAAACCCTAATCGATAAAAACTGTGGAAGACAACGTCGATTTTCTGACTCAAAAATTGTTTATTTCTCAATTGTTTCTTATAAGCAAGAAATTCGAATTTAACTATTTCAGAAAAACTTGGATATCTAATTCATAATTAATCTGACAAAGATATTTTATGGTTACCGTTGTAAAATAAAAAATGTTTATATATTTTTTAATAATTTTATATTTAGAGTGGAGCAATCAAGTATATTGGACTGGAATCAATACAAACATGTTAGAGGGGACAGAAAACTTAATCCTATCTTCATACCATTCTAGTTTTATAATCCTCCCCCCCCCCTACCCCAAACAGAAAACTTAACCCTATCTTCATACCATTCTAATTTCATAATCCTACCCCCTACCCTAAACAGTAAACTTAACCCTATCTTCATACTATTAAAGTTGGATAACACCCCCTGCCCCAAAACAGAAACTTAACCACCCTATCTTTGGCCATTCTAACCATTCAACCTAAAACTATTAATAACCACCCCCTCCAATTTTTTTTAAATCCAGAAATTTGTAATAAATATCGGGTAACATGATATATGTAAACCTGAACCATGTTGTACATTATTACTAATAAACATTTATAAAACCTCGACGTAAAACACATTATTTATTTGAACTGCGCTTCAGCTAAATACGGAGCATGATTAGTTTAATCACAATCATTTGTGCTGTAAATATGTAATATAATTAGCTTAATCATGTAATATATAATGACGTACATCTTAATTGCGTGCATTTTAACTGTGCTGTAAATATGTAATTTGATTAACTGATTGGAATTAAGGATATCCCATTCTAAAGTTTTCAGTTCAGAAAAGATTATCAAAATATTCTAGTGTGCGCTGTGTTCAGTACAGACTGTACGCAGAACATACCGGAATGTGCAGCTGAATACAAATGGGTTTCAATAAGTTTATACACACATATCTCTGTACTCGATGAACACAAACAGGTTATAAGGGTACCGTTGCGAATTCAGCATTGCCTTCTTTACACTTAAAATTTCGCTTACAGTCCTTTTCATTATACTTTTTAGTAGCCGTAGACATTTACATTATAGAAAAATAAAGCATTTCTTAGCTTGCAGATCCGACCAAGGTTGGATTTGTGATTAATTAAACTGTTCTCTGTTTTCAAATTATTGTAAAGAATAATATTATATAGTTAAAAACAGTGAAGATACTTAAGAATGCCCAGATCAGGTCGGCCCAGTTTAGATACAAGAACAACACATATTCAAACCAAGATTGTTTAGTAAGGTTGTTTACTACTCTCGATGTGCTCCAATGTACGTCACTGATTACAGAGGCGAGTGTATGGATTAGTGACGTCATTTACTGATTTCACGGACTTCCATTACTTAGGAGACGTAAAAGAATACGAATGAATATTCCCATGTCAAGGTGGAAAATGTCATTTATTAATAATAATTTTAAACAAGTGTTTTTCTTATATTTATGTTGATATAGATAATATATATAGTTTATGAATATTGAAGAAAACAGGTGTAGGACATTCAGTTGTCCAGTGTTCTTTTTTAAGTGTGGTCTTAATAATAAAGCTCTTCGTTCATATATATATATATATATATATATATATTTACATAATCTCCATTCCATGTTCAACTTTATATTTTCATTTAACAAAGAAAATTTACATGTTAGCTATATAGCTTGAACCGAATTGGCTGAAGTTTTTTGAGGAGACATATGCCTGTATAGAAAATATTTCGGGAAAAATTCGACATTTTTTTCAAAATTCGAATTGTTTTCCAGTGTTTTTTAATTCCACAGGCAACGCCGGGCACTTCAAAAAAATTTCAAAAATTTTTTTAATCAAATTTTTTTCTTTTAAAATTCCATTTTTTATTCCCCGGGCAACGTCGGGCACTAGATTAAAAAGTGTTTAATTCTGATAATTCCTACATTGTTTTCACTTTTGTAGAAAAAATAATCATTTTCAAAATTAAAAACAAAGATATCTAATTCGTGTCTGATCAGTCAGAGCTTTTAAGGGCAACGTTGTAAATTAGAAATTCCAATCTATCAATATAAAGGGTCTACACTCCTACAGTCCCTTTAATGGATTTATAAAATTTCAAAAGATCGACATTTTTTTCTGGCAAAATTTTCTATTTCGAGCCTGGGTTCTGTGTTAGTTACCACAAAAAATTGGCCCGATCGGTTCAGCCGTTTTGGCATAACATAAAAAAAAAATTTATTATTTTTATTATTTTAAAAAAAAAATTCTATTTTTTCTTGATAAAATAAAGATGTTTAGCTTTTTTAAGACTAATTTTACGTGTGGGTATTATAGTAGGCTTTAATGTTAGTGCCAAACAAGGCTTAAAGCTAGAGTAAGTGAAAATATTAAATAGAATTATAGCGTAAAAAAGCTATAGTTCCGAGTGATGACGATACTATTTCAATCAACAAATTATATATTTTGTCATTCTGGTTTCTTTGTAAATAAAAGTTTTCTTTCCTCCTACGACATATTAATTGAAAATGGAAATTAATTAACCCAAAAAAGGTACAAAGACAACAGATAATTTTTCAATAAAGTCGCCTGAAATAAATAAACATTTGTAAAGAGCAGGTTTAAATAAGTTTTTAGATTAGGAGGATTCAAGGAAAATTCAAGCAAACCAAAAACAAACTTTTTGTAACTTTCCTTTAAAGTGGTTGAATCCCTCGGGGCTTAAATTTTTCCACTGGTTCTAATTTTTCTGAGAGTGGATAATGCAAATATTTGTCTTCGCATATTAAGATTTTATCCTCATTTCCTTTAAAAATGAAATCCTTTAAGTTTAGAAAAGAATGAGAAGAATCTTTTGTATTTGTATCTTAATCCTGTATCTTCTAGTCCTGGGTCAAGTATCAGGAAGACGGATTCTAGGCAAAAAATTATATTTCAAGTTTTTGAACAAAATTATGAGCCTATTAAATGAGGGGAGGATGATCAGACACAACAATTTCTCGTCCGAGCCACATTCTGCTAATTTTTTCGTGCGAGCCACCTCGGAATCCTCGTCCTTCGATTATTATGTATTTTAAAGTTTCGAATTCTTAGAGATAAAACTATTTTATTAAAATCTGGCCACGTTAGGGCATAAAATATATGCAGACTAATAAAGTAGTCCAGTGAATGTGGAAGTTAACGTCATTTTTGTTGAGAAACCGCAAATTAAAATAATTAGTTTTCAATAACTAAAACATGAATATCTAATTTTTTATTTAAAAAGTACCCTTGTGAGTCGGACCTTTCACTATAAATGAAGCTAGTGTCGCATGAAATTACTCCTACAATCCCTTTAAATCTCATTTCATCCTAATTAGATATGCAACCATATTGGACGCCATTATTTTCTTCTTTCTGCTTTATAAATCAACTTGTTATTTGCTTGAAAAACTTGCAACCGCAGTTTGCTAAGGATATTGAATTAGTTTTTTAGATCAAGGTTTCTTTAAAAAAAAACATAATCATCATCCCTTTAGCACTTTAACTAGATTACATTCTGTGAGAGTAAAAATCCAACTTTTAAAACTTGAATTAGATTTTTTTTTGACAGGGGAAAGCAAGCGTTTTTCTGTTGGATTTCGAGTCAGGTAATAGTTCTAGGCCTGTTTTAAAGAAACTGAAAAATCTAATTTTCTAATCTCAAGTTTTTGGTAAAACTTTAATACTTCGAATTGTGTTTATTTTTTCTAGCAAAAATACACAGCTTACGACATCCGACTTCAAAGATATACGGATTAAAAGATTTGGGATTGAGGCAAGTGTACAGGGTGTCCCACGAAACATGACAGTTGGTAAATAATTTGGAATGTCTTCTTCTATATACTGTAATAGATATTAGATAGATAGATTTTTTGCATTTTTATTCGTTCAAGAAAATATTTTGCTTAAATATATTTTACTTTGAAATCAATTTTACTATAATATGACTGCCATATATTAACTTTTGGCATCTTATACTCAAATATATTTTACTTTGAAATCAATTTTACTATAAAAGACTACCATTAAATATATACTAATCTTACTTCTATCAGTTGCGTCTAAAAGGAGAAAATTGTTAAAAACGACAAATACCGAAGAACGTAGTGTCCATACAAATTCAGAAAGATGCAACATACGACTTAGACCGTAAAAAAATTATTTAATTTCAAACAAATCATTCAGATATTACAACCTATAGTCATCGATTATCTTTCGCCACATTTGTAAATATTTGATTTTTCATAATATGTTTTGATTTTATTTTTTTAAATAATATTTAGCTTACAACTTGTTTTCGAACATTCCTGGAAAATATTAAAATGTCGTCTTCATTACCAAAAATCCTCGAAACAGGAATAAATGTTTTTATAAGTAACTCTCAGATCATAACAATTAAAACATATTATGAAAAATCAACTACGGTGTGAGTCGTTTTTAACAATTTTCTCCTTATAGACGCAACAGCGAGAAGTAAGATTAGTAGCGATCAAAAGCGCTTTTTTATCGCATTAAGCCTCCCCCTTTCATTTTACGCGAACACTCCCCTTTTCCCAGATTTTGGTCGCGAAACATGTTGTGAATCGGTGCATGTGACTCTTCAAATGAAAACTTTACAGGATTATACCCACTTTCATTTTTCGCGAACACTTCCTTTAACGTAATATATACAAATCACAATGTTAAATGGTTCTTTACAATATCAGTTTCAACCTCTTTATTTAATCACTCAAGGGGACATTAAATATTAAAACAGAAAATAAAGAACAAAGGAAGCACTGAAAAAATAACTTGTTTTTAAGAATACGTACACAAACTGTACAATTTTTCTAAAATTGTACAGTTTTGCCCAGCTTGCCTGCTGTACCCAGTACACTGAACCTCTCTAAATATCTACTCTGTGCACTATATATTGCCCTTTCTCAACTCTCTGAGAGGAAAATCCCATAGCGGAAAGAGTTTTTTTCAATTTCATAAAACATTTTCCTGAATTTTTACACACAAAAAAATTAAATATATCGTTCACTTTTTTGATAATACACATATTATCAATATTTTAGAATTCACAAAAAAAGTCTATTCTTAAACTGTTTAAAATTCTTATTTGATTGAAGCCAATCTTGGTCTGAAAGTTGCATTATCTGCGCGCCGGTACAACAAGTACTGTATATGCATTCAGTCGTTCTGTCTAGTCAAAGTCCGAATTTAATGAATTTGAACCAAGTCTCGAATCTGCCAAAACCGGTTTCAATTGAGTGCCGGCTAAAATCTTGAATTATATTATGCAATTTTAAGTGGAACCAACCATATTTGAACTGTGTCTCAAATTTAAACCGCCGATCAAATTATATAAATTCGGCCTCAGGCTAACCAGTGAAAAGTCGACCCGGCACGTTTTATGAAACAAAACTATTTGTAAAATAATCCTTCACTTACATATCGTATTTTACCCTTTTCGACAGATTTCAATAAAGTTAATAAGATACAATCGTGATCGAATATATAAATACAGTTTAATCCTGAATTTCGGAGATATCGTAAGAATTTTTAAAATGTCTTTTTCTAACCCTATCGAGAATGGAATGCCGCTGATATTTATTTTTAAATTGATGAGTTATATGGAGCTCTTTAAAACCGCATATATCTTTATTTTCACAATTACTGACACTTAGGTATGCTATCCTTGTTGTATGATTTCTAGAGGTAAACCACATTGGAAAATTGTCAAGACGACATTTTATAAATTCTGATGATGTCTCCGAAATTCAGGGTTTAACTGCAGTACATAAACGATGAAAATCTTAGATTCTTAAGCAAAACGCAATGGAAATTTTGTTAAAAAATTTTATTTTTTGATCGTGGGATTATTAAATTTTTATTTAGGTCTTTGAGCGCTGCTATATGCACAAAATGTAAATCTGAATAAATAATTTTTTGTAATTAAATGTTTTTAAATTAGAAGCTAATATATATTTTTTCATGTAAATTTATCTTTATGTACAATTACTACGTATGCGATGGAAGCGAAAAATGTGCAAATATTGTTTTATGACTACAATTTTTGAGTATTGGCACAACATTTTATGTACAACTATTTACAATTTTTGAGTATATTATAGAGCTTTACAATGAATTTAATGTATGTATAAGGTTTAATTATTATTTAGTAACGAAATGCAAAATTTGTTAAATTCAGACACTGACAAAAAGTATATTCTAAACTAAGTAAATTTTCAAGAAACTAAAGTTAAAGATAAATGAACAATTAATAAATAAAAAAAGCTGTTTTACCCTTGAAATTTACATTTAAGGCTATTTTAAATATTAATAAACTTCATTTTATTTTCCTATTTTTTCCAAATTTAACTTAAAATGTTTAACATTTATAATACATTTATTACATTCCAAAGATTGAAAGAATGCTCGTACAGTAAAAGATCATCATTTTTCGGAAAAATTGTTCTTTTGTTTAAAAAGTATTATAAAGGTATTATAAAATATAAATTAAAGGGCCAAATTGTTTTTGATATGTTTAAAACTTCCAAGGATATTGAAAATTTGATTTTAAAAAAGATTTGAAAAAAGCATTTTTTGTTTGTATATCTGGGAAAACACTTGTTTCTTTACTTTTCTGTAATGCAAAGTACTTCTCTGTAATGCGGAGTACTTTTCTGTACTGCGGAGTACTTTTCTGTAATGCAAAGTACTTTTCTGTACTGCGGAGTACTTTTCCATGCTGACCTATCCCCAGTACTGTACTGCATTTCCCTGTACTTTCCTGCACTGAACATTATTGTTCTTTACTTCAATGTACTGGACAAAATGCAAGTTACAATGTGGATGGACATTTTTAAACATAAATCGTTTTCTTTAAAACTTTAATCTCCGGAAAAATTCTGAGATGAGATGAAAGCACTTTTTAAAATTGGTCTCAGGGGTTTATGCATTTCAAAGGTAATTTGTTTTATCCTAAATCCTAAAAGATGATAAAAATAGTTTTCTAAAAATCATTCATTTTTTATTTAAATGTTTTTGTATTTTAATGAAACTGAATTCAATTATTCATTAAATAAAGGAATTGAGTCCTTGCCACAAATCTATATATCTTTGCACCTGATGGTGTAAACCTTTTAAATTTTAAAATTTAGATTAATTGATCTAACAGAATTCATAGTTGCTAAGATATAAGGATTTATAGAAAATCAGAGTTTGTGGAAATGAATCAATTCCTAAACATGGATGAATGGACATTGGACAATGGACATTTAATTGTTGTAAAAAATGCTTTGAATCAGAATCAATGTAAGGAAAAGCCTATTTCAATGTTTATCCCTGTTTTTGTCCTGTAAATTTCAGTTTACAAAACATGAAAGTTGATGTATTACCTATAGTGCTTATATGTTAAAACTGCCAATATTAATATCACATATTTCAGCTTTCACTAAACTTTACTCACTTAAAGTTTTTCTGATGATTTTCACATTTGTTGAGAATTTTAAATGATCAAATTGTATGCTCCACTCGCAGTTTTAAATTAAAAACTAGATGACGACATTCAAAAAGAATAATGCAAGGTACTAATGCAAGGAAAGTTATTTCAGAGGTGTACACATTTTTTGTACTGCAGTGTACTGTCTTTGGGCGGAAAGTAAACACAAGATGGATGTCACAATCTGACAGGGAATCCATTTTCACAAAAAAAATTATGAAATGCTCTCGTCATTGGAAACTATTATGTGAATTTTCAAAATCATTAAAATTAAATGCTTTTGACCTCCTCGGATACAAAACGAACACTGATGCATCTATTCTTGTTTACAAAGTCCGCCAAGAGAGAACTGGTTTTAATATGTACGCAGAGTATACGCGACCGCAATTAACCTTCCTTGCATTAATACCTTGGAATAATGTAGGTGTTGTGCACCTATGTATTAATAAATTTAGAATTTTCCTTTTAAACATATCATTCATCATATTCATCCATGAAAGGATTCATACTGTCATCATAACTCTTACGAACTGTTCCGTTTTCTACGTGTTTGGTTTCCTTCGCAAATCCGTTTGTTCCCGCGTGAGCTGTATCAAATGATTTTGACTCATTTTTAATTTTTGAATTCTGAATGTCGTCTTCAAGTGGAGAATTTTTCGTGGTTTTGTTCTGCTCTGAGCCGTCATAATTTCCATTAATCTCTGAGCTTTCCCTGCTTTTATCCGGTTCCCCTCGGCTTTGTTCAAGTTCGGAGACGGATTGGTTCTGCTCCTCATGTTCCTCCTGCTCTTCTTGCTCCTTGATATCATCTATCCTGTAGTTGATCGGAGTACTACTCCGGGGAGGAATCCTGGCGGAGAGGAACCTGGGACTCGTCCTGAAAAATAAACAATTTTCTCCTTAAAGTCTTTAAGTTTTCAAATCCTTATTTATATCTTTTCAACCTGATATTTCGAATTAGTATACACTGCATTATCAAAAAATCACACTTTGAGGTTTACACCACTAGGTTACAATTAGACCCTCTTTTAAAAAAAGAGGGGGTACGCCCGATTCACTTACCCTTGAATTCTTTGTATAACCAAAATGTTGGCTTTTAAGCTTAGAATGTATTTAATGCAAGAAGAATTGAATAGAGTTTCGATAGGGTTTCCGTACACTTTGCTGTGACGTTTTTGGACTGCTGAAGAACTAGTTTTTGCGTAACAACAATAACAAAGGCAGCCGATCTAATGTAAACAAACATAAGTTAGTATATACGGTGAATCTTCATTTAACGCGCCAGAGATTCCAGATGTCTGTTTATCATTTGTGTTATTGTTTACAATCTTTATTATTGTTGTTACGCAAAAACTGGTTCTTAAGCAGTCCAAAAACGTCACAGCAAAGTGTACGGAAACCCTATCGCCCCCTCCTTCTATTCAATTCTCCTTGAGTAAATGCATGCTTTAATTTAACGAGGTTATTGTATATAATGTGATGATGTACCTTTACTAATTGTACAGGTAGGGATGTTAACGTTTTCATTTTTCAGAAAAACGATAGTTTCGTTATGAAAACGACGACGAAAAATAGAAAACGAAACAATCGTTTTTAAAAACGATCGTTTCTTAAAAAGTTTTTTTTTTAAATTGTCGTTTTTAAAACGATCTTTTTTCAAAACGCTAGTTTTTAAGAACGATCGTTTTTTAAAACGATCATTTTTATAAAATTCGTCGTTTCGTTAACGATCGTTAAAGACGACCCTTCATTAACGATCGTTAACGACGGACCTTCGTTAACGATCGTTAACGACGACCCTTCGTTAACGATCGTTAATGACAACCTTCGTTAACGATCGTTAACGACGACCCTTCTTTAACGATCGTTAACGACAACCCTTTCGTTAACAATCGTTAACGAAAAGAGGAAACCGACCTGAAGGGCATTTGTACTTATCATTGAGAAGTTTTTAAGAAAATATCAAGGAGTTTTAACTCCCCCACAACTGTTAAACTTAATGTAAAACGACAGTCAATAAAGTTGCATGTAATTTTTTTCCAAAAACGACCGTTTTGATAAAGTTCGTCGTTTCGTTAACGATCGTTAACGACAACCCTTCGTTAACGATCGTTAACGATGACCTTTCGTTAACGATCGTTAACGACGACCCTTCGTTAACAATCGTTAACGACGACTCTTCGTTAACAATCGTTAACATGATTGTCAATAAAAAATTTTTTCAAAAACTATCGTTTTTTCAAAAACGATTGTTTTTTTTTAAAAAACAATCGTATAAAAAAATCTTTTTAATAAAAACGATCGTTTTCAAAAACGATCGCTATTCGTTTTCTAAAAGTTCAAAACGAGTGGGTTGTTTTTAAAAACGATTGTTTTTTTCCGAAAACAAAACGATCGTTTTTGAAAACGAAAAAAAACGATCGTTTAACGATCGTTTTCAAAAACGACTAACAACCCTATGTACAGGCCAAATACTCCACTTTCAAAGGTCAATCTGAATATTACATTACTTGGGGGTGATTTCTGATTATATTTTTTACTTACGCAGAAATAGGTTTTCAATCCAAAAAACTTAATAAAACTGTATTACGCATCCGTTAAATACCCTTAAAGCTCTGTTTGATTACAAAGGCAATAGATAATTTTCTCTTTGAAAGTAGATTATTTTAATCGTGATGTCTCTGGAATGTGACTTGCGGAGTTTGCTATTGAAACAATGGAGGAAATAATCAGAATTCAGCATTGTTCCATAGATTTTTACCATAGGGACTTCTATAGCATTTTTTTTTTTTCCATTTGACTATTGCAATCCACTGCTCTTTTATTGCATTTTCACATGAAGACGTACTATTACAGTATTTTACAGAGCAAAATTTCATCCTTAATAAACTGTTCTGAGAAAAACTGAGTAAAATTGAAGATACAGGGTGTCCCATATCATATTAGATCGTCAATGGGTCAAAATTACGCTTTTCAGGACTGATAAGAAATTTTAAGAAGAATAAATCATTTTGTAAAATTGAGTATACCATAAATAAAAATTTTCTTGTGTTTATTTTGGAGTTAAAGATTGGAGATAATCTAAGATGATATGGGACGCTCTGTACAAAACTCCGAAAGCGTACTGCATATTTGATGTTTGTACTGTATGAATAGGCCATAATCTCTTAATAACCTTTATCAGTAAACTGTCCTAAGTGTTCACTGAGGCTAATATACAGGGTGTCCCACGAAACATGACAGTTGGTGAATAGTTTGAAATGTCTTCTTCTATGATTTTTAAGTTGCTTGATACTAAAGATACTAATAAAAAATAGTGTATGAAAGCCGTATTATGGTAAAATTTATTTCAAAGTAAAATATATTTTAGCAAAGACTTTTTAACTAAATAAACTTCACAACAAGTCTTCAATATATAATACAGTGTCTGGAAGAAGACATTCAAAACTATTCACCAACTGTCATGTTTCTTGGGACACCCTGTACAATGACAGATAGCTAAGATCCAGCCCCAGCTGATATACTTCTATTTTGTTTTCTACAAAATAATTTCAAAATAATTTTCAAAATTATAGATATAGATGTAATATTCCTTCTTGATTGTACAAAGCTTTTAATTTTACTGTTGTAAATTCGGACATGTCGTTTCCCATGCATTAGTATTTGTGACGTTTTGTATTTTTTGTCTTCTAAATTTTTCTCATGGATTTTTTTTGCGGATTTTTCCAACAAAAATACTCCGAACCTGTCAGTACTCTGAGATTGACTCCGTAATGAAAGTCGGCTTCCAAATCCTCGTCCTCCACCCAGGGGAGAGTGGGATAATCTGAAAGAATTAATATACACTTAAACTCAAATATAAGAAGACATTAGAAGACTATTAAATGTCGACTTGAAGATTTTGCTGGGGTTTGCAACTGAGAATTACATTATTTTTTTTTTGGAGTTTTTTAACCTATGTGACCCATAGGGTACCCACGGGTTCCCTCAAAATATTTCAGCGAATTTGGTCCAGCCGTTTGGCCAGCTAGGGCTAACAAACGCCCAACTAGATACAGGGTGTCCCATGAAACATGATAGTTGGTAAATAGTTTTGAATGTCGTCCTCCATACACTGTATTAGATATTAAAGGCTTTTAGCAGTTTATTTGGTTTAAAAAAATCTTTTGCTTAAATATAATATTCTAAACTATTTACCAACTGTCATGTTTCGAGGGACACCCTGTATATGAAGCTGTTTGAAAGCAAGTTCCACGTATTTTCAGCCTCCTTCATTAGAAGAGGAGATCATAATCTTTAAAAAAAAATTTCTGATTTACGTTTTCAGTTCTTATTGAAATCTTTACATAATTATTTTAATTTATTATTNATTATTGTTTGGCACACACAACACACACTCACACTATTGTTTGGCACACACAACACACACTCACACTATTGTTTGGCACACACAACACACACTCACACTATTGTTTGGCACACACAACACACACTCACACTATTGTTTGGCACACACAACACACACTCACACTATTGTTTGGCACACACAACACACACTCACACTATTGTTTGGCACACACAACACACACTCACACTATTGTTTGGCACACACAACACACACTCACACTATTGTTTGGCACACACAACACACACTCACACTATTGTTTGGCACACACAACACACACTCACACTATTGTTTTGCACACACAACGCACACTCAGTCTTTATCGAAGTTCTATAAGACTATCAATTGTATAGGTGAACTCAGAACTTTGAAAAAAAGTTAAATTTCTGAAGAATTTTTTAAAAGTTTTTTTTTAGCATATGTGACCCATAGGGTATCCATGGGTTCCCTCAAAATATTTCAGCGAATTTGGTCCCGCCGTTTGGCCAGGTATAGCTAACATATATATATATAAAATACAGAGCGTCCCATATCATAATAGATTATCTCCAAGCTTTAACGCCAAAATACGCACATAATACTCAAAAAACCCTGTATTTTCTGCATGCAAACCTTTATATCAGCATAATACAATTTTCAACAATTTTTTTTAGATTTTCTGATTAGTCCCGGATATTGCCATTTAAAGGGAGTGACCGGCTATGTAAGGTAGTTGAACTGAGTATGCAGTGTTCTTTCGGATTCATTTGAGACATATTAAACTTTTTAAAGATCTGTAGATCCTGAGTTTCAGTGTGCAAATTCGACGTTCAAAACTCCTACTTTGGAGATGGATACGTTTTCAGAATTAGTTTTTTTATTATTAAGTAACGACAACTACCTTACATAGCCGGTCACTCCATTTAAAGCTTTAACACGATCCAACATGATGAGGGACTGGATGTATATAAACTAAGATCTAGATTGATATAACCAAGCTCAGATAGAATGATATTTTGGACTTAATAAACTTCATGTAAAAAAGGGTTTGCGAAAACACGAAAATATAAAAAAAAACTATTTATTAAAAACGATCCAAATTCTGTGACATTGAATCACCATTGATGTTCTTCCTCCGTTGCTTGATTTGCAATTCATTTGTTTTTATTAGTTTTTCCTTTTATTATCTTTTCCTTTCATTAGTTCTGCTCTATTGTCAGAACATGAGCAAATAAAACTGCACCATGGTGTCAATGCGTGGATGTTTATGGACTTTTTTCTTCTTAAAGATCCGCCATATTTTTTTCATAAACTATTAATGTTACTGAAATTGGTAGTTTTTTGCTTTTATTTAATTTTAAAAACTTTTGTACTCACGTACAGAGACATTAAAAACATTAAAGCTAAAATTAAGCACCTGGTTTAAAAGAATCCTCAAAGCAGAAATCTTGTGGATGTTGATTTCCGGATTTTACCCAGTGGAGAAAATTCTCAAAGTCGTCTTCGATCCCGGCCTCCATTTCTTCAGCAATTATTCCTAAAAGAATTAAGATTGAAGCCCGTGTTGGAAAAAATTAATTAACAATTTAAGAAACATTAACGATGCATTGTGATAAAAAATAATCTTATGGAATTAATTTTACCAAAGTCTCCCCACTCCTCTTGTGCAAGTAGATCCAATCTTCTTAATAATGAGATAATACACTCTACACTCCTCTCCGCTACCCCCCTCATACCTAGGTATCATTATAATTACAGTATTTATCAACATGAGAATGTGATAATATTAGGCCAGGTATCATTATTATTACAGTTATTATTAACCTAAGATAATATTAGGCCAGGTATCATTATTATTACAATTATTATTAACCTAAGATAATATTAGGCCAGGTATCATTATTATTTCAGTTATTATTAACCTGAGATAATATTAGGCCAAGTATTATTATTATTACAGTTATTATTAACCTGAGATAATATTAGGCCAAGTATTATTATTATTACAGTTATTATTAATCTGAGATAATATTAGGCCAAGTATCATTATTATTACAGTTATTATTAACCTGAGATAATATTAGGCCAAGTGTCCTCATAGAAATCTCTCTGGAGGGAGTTTGTAGTTTTCAGCTGGGAGATATATTCCTCCCTGTAAATATATTAAAGTAGATATATTCCTCCCTGTAAATATATAAAGTAGATATATTCCTCCCTGTAAATATAAAAAGTAGATATATTCCTCCCTGTAAATATATACAGTAGATATATTACTCCCTCTAAATACATAAAGTAAATATATTCCTCCCTGTAAATATATAAAGGAGATATATTCCTCCCTGTAAATATATACAGTAGATATATTACTCCTTCTAAATATATAAAGTAAATATATTCCTCCCTGTAAATATATAAAGGAGATATATATTACTCCCTGTAAATATATAAAGAAGATATATTCCTCCCTGTAAATATATAAAGGAGATATATTCATCCCTGTAAATATATAAAGTTGATATATTCCTCCCAGTAAATTTATAAAGGGATTATACAGGGGGACCAGAAAACAGAGGCGATATCGCTGTCTTCTTTATTATTTTATAATTTTTAGATGTCTTGTAATTTGAAAGTAAACTATTTTTAATGATACCCTAAACTTTTTTAGAGATCCACTGTATTCACTAAATAATTACTTCAAGTAATCATATTCCTCTCTGTAATATAATGATTAATATGTTCAATCCACTATAATCCAGATGTAAATCTTAGGGATTTCGAGATCAATCATTTGCTCCCATGGGTATAGTGTGTGCACTAATATATTTGGATCTCTGTACTCTTATTCTTATAAATCCCTTTTATAGCTCTTTCTTTAAATATCTAGTTTCGGAGACCCTATATATTCCATACTTTGAATTCTGTTAGATTAGAATAGTCTAATTTTTAAACACCATCAGTTTAAAAAGATAGAGGAATTAGACAATTTGACTTTGTGGCAAATACATAATTACTTTGCAATTAAAAAGTGATTTTCTATAACGATGAATCCCAGTTTTGGCTGGTGCAAATACAGCTAGGTGAGATTAATGTTAAGTATAAACCTGGCTTTGTTATATTTAGTTTTCTTCTCATCTGCTAGATCCCGTAGTTTATCCAATTCTTCTTTAGGCATTCTATCATCCTCGTCACTCCTATATTATTATAATTAATGGATTGGCACCATCTTGCACTCCTGAAACCAGGGAGATACAGATACTAGCTTGAGAACCCAGCGTTGCCCGGGGTAGTCATAATTACTCCCGCCTATCTTTCTATCTATCTCATTATCCAATTAGAGATATGAATCCTTCAATCGGCGCTATCAGTGAATAGAAATATTTACTTCTACTGAAACTATAGTGAACTTAGAATCTCAAAACCAAGCTAAGATCATTTCCGTGGTTCTCCCGAGTTCCCCAATCAACATTTACGGCAAATCGGTTAAGAGTTAAGATCGTACAAACAAACAAACAGACAAACAGAGATTACAACTTTATATATAGATAAATATTTAATTGGCGCCATCTTGTACTCCTGATATCACAGAGACCCAGAGAGCTATAAAAGTTAGGCATCAAATTTCAAGACCGGGTTTACTTTAATGTATCGCAACGCCTTTTGTTTAACTCTGCTAAACCATCCTAACTTTTTGGATCCCTAGACATGTACCTTTCAGAATTACAATTAACCTATTTCTAGCTTTAGTTGGAAAGGAGTAACAGAAAAAATCATGTAAACCGGTTTACTGAAAGCTGAGAAGGCAACTGCCGGGAAAAAAATTTTAAACAAAATTTTTATTAATATTTACATTTACAAACCTGAGAAGGGCATCGTCTGATCTTTCAGCATCAATTTGACGACGAAAAAACTTCTCCTAAGAATTCACCAATTCTTCAAGATTTTTAGAATTTTTCAAGATGTTTAGAGTTTAGAGTTTCGTTTGTTAAAACTGAAATTTGAGTGGCTTCAAACTTGAGCAGTTGAAAGATAAATATGCTTTAAAATAATGTAAATAATGTCTATTTTGTGTACTTACGGGCAAAAATGTCTCATGAAATAATTGAAAGAACAATTTTAAAGATTAACAAGTTTAAACACGAAAATTCTTCGTCCATAATTCATCTATTTCAACTTTTTTGAATGATTCTCGAATCCGAATTTAAGTTTTTCAGAAAATCAAAGTGTAATTTTAAGTATTAACACAAAAGGAAAGTGCTGTATACTAAATCTGATAATGAGATAATTGTAAATATTTCTAAATAACGTTTAAAAAAAAAAAAACTTAAAACTTTTTCTCGAGGTTTACAAAAATGGAGGATTTAGTGGCACCGTGATCTTGCCAGGATACATTACGTGCTGGGTCAACTTTACACAGGGTCAAGGTAATAATGCAAGGAAAGTTAATTGCTGTTGCGTATTCTCTGCGTAGATATGGAAACCAGTTTTCTCTGGGCGGTGTTTGTAAACAAGAATAGATGAATCAGTGTTCCTTAGTATCCGAGGAGGACAAAAGCATTTAATTTAGATAATTTTGATAATTACATAATTATTTCCTATGATTAGAATTCATTGATTTTTTAATGTGAAAGATGGGTCCCATGTCAGGCTGTGATATTCGTCTTGTGTTTACTTTACCGCCCAGAGACATCACACTGCAGTACAAAAAATGCGTGCACATCTCTGAAATAACCAAGAAATATATAGACCAGGAACCGCCATATTTCATGCGTCAAATCTGTGTACTGCAGTGGGAGGAGAACAAAACAAAGAATTCAGGGGCAACGCATCATTTTTGAGGGAAAAGGCCAAAGGGGTGGAATAAGAATATATTGCTATTGTATTTTCCATATTGACCAGAAAGCCAAAAATCTTATGTATTCGCTCTAACTTGATATATTAACTTGTTTTTTGTTAGGCTGTAATATCACATCCGAGTTTTAGTCCTTTCCCTTCAACTTCTGTGGGGGCACTGGGTTTGTTTACATTCCTCCCACAGTGTACAGTACACAATTTGCGTATATCTGAGTTGGGCGTTTCTGTATATAGTTTACATTATAATTCTTTCCACTGTGTAGTCCGAACAGTACGAGTAAATGCATGTACAGTACGTACATGTTGTACCGGCTCGGATCATACTACTTTTAGAATGGGGGGGGGGGGGTAACTATAAAATTACTTTCATTATCATTTTAAAAGTTGGTGATTCCTTAGATTTTTCCAGCAGTAGAATAGAGGAATCCAGTTCAGTTTGTTTTCTCCTACTAGTCTGCTCCAGTTGTCTAGATAAACAGAGCTCAAAACTTTTGTATTGTTAAAACTTTTAGAAATCGCTAATCAATATTTTTCGTGGTCTGATGGATTAGTTTAATCCGTTTCGGTACCTGATATAAGAGATCATGGAAATTTAAATCAGCTGCAATAACACAGTTTAAAAGAATGAGTCGTTATTCACATCAAATTAAAAGGTTCCATTTACGACAGCGAGTTCAGATATTTCTGTTAATTTGAAAGGTACAAAACAGGCAGGAAAACCACATTTTAGAAATCCCTGTATTTGTGGCAAATAGCGTTAATTTTGTAGAGTTTACTCTTAAATTGCAATATTAAATTCAAGAAATGTATCAAACATATCAAAAAACCTAAAAGAACAAAAATATTTTTAAAGATTAATCTAGTACAAAAAAATAAAAAAAAATTTTAACTAACGTTGAATTTAAAATCTAGAAAATATTTGAATTTTGGTGAGATTAAATTCTTAATTAAAGATTAAATTTCTCTAGAAACAAGATTTTGTATTTCATAACAGTACTGAAATATCTTCTTCTCATCTTTCTGTGATGCAAATTAAAGTTTTTAGCACTGCAGTGTTTAATATTAATTAAGTTTTAATAAGCTTTAAGTGGTATTTAATTTATGATAAATTATCTTAAAATTTAATTGGCATTATTTACTAACCTCAAAACAAGCCAATTTAAAGATTACTATTTTCTAAATAGAACTAAAGTTTGAAGCAAAAGCAAGATAAAATTTGTTATTTATAAAGTCGTCTTCTTATTATATTACTTACAATGCAACAGATTGTTTTTAAATCATCTGACAAAACATTTTTATATTATTGAGCCTGAAATGTTCATGAGGAAATGTTGTGTTCTCATTCACAAGTCGTTTTTTTTATTATTTTTATTATTACTAACTCTAATTTTCTAATCCTTATATCTTTGCAACCGCAACCCAATATTGTAGACCCTAGACATTTTCAAACCATGAATTATGATAGATCAAATAAGCTTTACACCATAAGGTTGCAAATTTTTAAGGATTAGAAAACTTTATTGCAAAAACTCAATTCCATTTACATACTTTTGCTCTTCTAACAGCAACTCAGCTTCATCTTGATATTTCCGTCCTACATCACCTGAACAAAATTCATTCAAAATCCAAAATTGAAAATATTTAATTTTGATGTCCAATTTTCAGTGTGCTAATCTGCGAAATAATTTTAAATGCGCAATATAATAAGATTTAGAATAAAATAATATTGCACAGTGGTACTTTATAGAGCGGATTGTCAGATTCACAACAGAAAACTTAAAATCCGTTGCCTGGTCAAGGATGAATGAGAAATTCATGTTTGTCTTCCTAAAATTGATTACTTTAAATTAAGGTTTCTCTAAAAATATTACTTTTGGATTGTTGCAGCAGTAAAAATTAACACACTTTGTGAAAAAAAAACGATCACTTAAACCACGTTTAAAATCCCTTTAACAAACGTACTGCAATTAACTAAAGCTGTAAGTTGTTTACCTAAAACCGTTGCTAGTTGTTTATGTTTCTCTGAGACTGTACCAAGATGTCCGATAACACCTACCCAGCATTTACCCATACTTCTCCCGTCCACACCCTAAGCACACAATAAACTAAGCTAGTGCAGGGATAGGTCAAATAGGCCTATGATAGACTGGGTACTGTAAAAAGTCGGGCCGCGCCATCAAAGTTGAAACCGGGCCATGACATTGGATAAGGTGGGGCGGGTATTGCCGCGCGTCACTTAGGCCGGTACAAGGGGTCGGTCCGGTTCTAATTCAAATTTACCCTAGTCCACTGTGAGCAATACATTCAACATTGTAATATGATAAAGTGCTTTTTTCTGGGTAGTAGAAATTTAGATCACTAGATGATGTCATGTCATCATTCCTTCCACATATTTTCATGAACAGATTTGATCTATATATAACTTTGCTTGGGTGTCTGTTTGTTTGTATCCAGAAAACGTCAAAACGACAAATTTTTTATGCGACCTCACGTGACCCCAGGGAAGGTTTATGGACAATCAAATTTTCAAAATACTTCAAACTTAACTGGAGTCATGTTTTTCTTCAAAATAAATTGGCCCAATCGGTTCGATCATCAGTTTTGACGTTTGTTGGATAAATGATTTTTCTTGCAACAAACTTTAATTTTCTAATCCCTATATCTTTGCAACCGAATGGTGCAAACTTTAACAATTTATACTTAAAATATTTGATATACCAGAATTCAGTGTTTGAAATATCAAATGTGTGCAACATCAGGTTGTAAAGATATCTAGGTATCAGAAAATTATAATTTGTTGGTAGTAAACACTTTCTTTTTAATAAATGCCAACTTTGATGTTTATTATACAATTTTACAGTTTGATTAAAGTTTAAAATGTTGCTGACCTTTAAAGCCAGAAAAAATCTAGAGTGTATTTTAAGTTTTTGAAATAAAATCTACTGTAAGCAAACAAAATCTTCTAATATTTTTCTTTAGCTATATATAAAGTTGTAATGTCTGTTTGTCTGTCTCTCTGTTTGTTTGTCCAATTTTTACTCGGGAACCCCTGGACTGATTTGCCTCAAATTTGAATGGGGAAAATCGAGAGAGTCACGTAAATGTTCTTAATCTTGTTTTGAAAATCTAAGTTGAGTGGATCGACTTTATTTCCCGGTAAAAATCGACCAAGTGCGGGTAACCGGTGGAAGTAACTATAAGTACCCTTGGCAACGCTAGTTTTCCAATAAAATCATCAAAATTTAGTTTAGGAAAATATCTAGCCCTGAAAAATAATCACCTTGTCTCGTTGTAATTTCACTAGTTTCATCAAACCTTTGGAGTAATCCTAAACATTGATAAATCCAAATATGTTAAAGATATGACATCACTTGCTTTAACTATAACCCCCCCCCCCCTGTAGTTCATTTTACTCTTTTGTTGACGGTTGTTCATAATTTCGGAGATTTTCAGCTCAAGGCACTTTGTGGATTCCTGGAACCATTAGTTCTACAGGGGTTTCTTGTAATCCACAATTAACAAGGTTCTGAAGTTTGTTTACAAATATACAAAAATACATCACAATAATAAATAACATTTTTTGAATTGCAGTATGACTGATTTAGACTTGGACACTTTAGTAACATTTAAATAAATTAACAACAAGAAATATCGAAAAATGATTAAATTAATCTGCAGATTAAAGGGAGTGTTTGCGAAAAATGAAAGGGGGTATAGGCTTAATGCGATAAAAAAGCGCTTTTGATTGCAACTAATCTTACTTCTATCTGTTGCGTCTATAAGGAGACGTCTCATACCGAATAACATGGCGTCCATACAAATTGAGAAAATTGCAACATACGACTTAGACCGTAAAAAAATCAATTTAATTTCAAACAAATCATTCAGATATTACAACCTAAAGTCATCGATTATCTTTCGCCACATTTATATATAGTTGATTTTTCATAATATGTTTTAATTGTTATGATCTGAGAGTTACTTATAAAAACGTTTATTCCTGTTTCGAGGATTTTTGGTAATGAAGACGACATTTTCATATTTTCCAGGAATGTTCGAAAACAAGTTGTAAGCTAAATATTATTTCAAAAAAAAAATCAAAACTAGTATGAAATATCAAATATATACAAATGTTGCGAAAGATAATCGAAGACTATAGTTTGTAATATCTGAATGATTTGTTTGATATTAATTTGATTTTTTTACGGTCTAAGTCGTATGTTCCAACTTCCTCATTTTGTATGGGCGCTACGCTCTTCGGTATGAGACGTCTTTAACAATTTTCTCCTTATAGACGCAACAGATAGAAGTAAGATTAGTAGCGATAAAATGCGCTTCTTTATCGCATTAAGCCTATACCCCCTTTCATTTTTCGCGAACACTCCCTTTAACAAAAGATCAAGATCAAGCATTGATCTCGATATCCCCATATACAACTGTTCCAAACTTAGATCTTTTGGACCCTAAGATCATCTCTCTGAGAATGATTTATTTGTGTTCCTAATTCCAAAAACTCCTTAATGCTCTTCCCTCTCTTAATTGATAAAAAGAAAATCTTGATCTTGTAAAAGGTTTTCATAAAATGATTATTTATCCTGAAGGGTTTCCTATTTAATGTAATTAATAAATATAATAAGTATGGGTTCACACCCTTTGCTAATAGTAGATGTCAAAATCTACTTCAGTCAACAAGAATGGGTTCACACCCTTAGCTAATGGTAGATGTCAAAGTCTACTACAGTTAACGAGAATACATTGTTACTTTTGCTGAATCAATATGTATTTATAAGTTCAATGAATAATTTGCATATTTATCAGCTGAACAGCTTACATTAAAACGTCATGATAAGAAATATAATTTCAAAATAAGGATTTAAAGTAAAATCATCGACAATTGTAAAATTGTGATATCTGTTACTTCATTTCTTATTACCGTATTTTCCATTCAAACTTCAAACTTATTTTTATTTCTTAATATTTTTTATCTGACCTTGTGAAGTTTTTGAAGTCCAAAGGTTAGTTTTACGTAACTATCAACCCAGTCCAACGAGGTTCTAGAATAAATAAAATTAATTTTTAAAAATATTTTCCATTAATATAACCGACTTGAGCTAGAATTTGCAAAACTAATTGAACGATATTTCAACATTGTTCATGAAGGTTTAAATGTTTAGCTAATTAAAAAATAGTTAATCTGGCATCAGCTCTTTTGTTAATGTAACAAAGTAAAAATATGAGATATAACGTGCATAATGTATTAGTATTATGGATCTAGAATTGTTCAAGTATGTAAATTATTTTTGAACATTTATTTTGCTCTATTTTATTTTGTTCTATTTTATTTTGTTCTATTTTATTTTGTTCTATTTTATTTTGTTCTATTTTATTTTGTTCTATTTTATTTTGTTTTATTTTATTTTGTTCCATTTTATTTTGTTTTATTTTATTTTGTTCTATTTTATTTTGCTCTATTTTATTTTGTTCTATTTTATTTTGTTCTATTTTATTTTGTTCTATTTTTTGTTCTATTTTATTTTGTTCTATTTTATTTTGTTTTATTTTATTTTGTTCTGTTTTATTTTGTTCTATTTTATTTTGCTCTATTTTATTTTGTTCTATTTTATTTTGTTCTGTTTTATTTTATTCTATTTTATTTTGTTCTATTTTATTTTGTTCTATTTTATTTTGTTCTATTTTATTTTGTTCTATTTTATTTTGTTCTGTTTTATTTTGTTCTATTTTATTTTGCTCTATTTTATTTTGTTCTATTTTATTTTGTTTTATTTTATTTTGTTCTGTTTTATTTTATGCTATTTTATTTTGTTCTATTTTATTTTGTTCTATTTTATTTTGTTCTATTATATTTTGTTCTATTTTATTTTTTTCTATTTTTTTTGTTCTATTTGCAATCTATTTGTATTATCCTTTATTCCTTTGACTGATAAAGGATGTCGGACATATTAACCTTATCAAACGCTTTTATTTGCTAAAAACTTGGTTTGCAAGATGTTATTAATTATTTTACTTGATTTAGTCTCAGATTCGGCCTGTCATCCATTAGTCTTCATCAGTACTTAATGCATTTATGATAAAAATTGTCTGAATTACTTAAATCGTTGTCAAACTTTTAAGTTTAACATTTAAATACTTGCGTCATTTTTGGGAGGCAATTCAATTGAATCCAGACTGACAATACGTTTACGGCAAAACAAAAAGAATCGTCGAATAAAGTACAACCCTTGTACATTTGCCTAAACTGTAATTTGTATACTTTTTTTTACCAATAACATTTCAATGGATGGAAGTGACCTTAAACCTTTAAAACATAGAAATCTTCCAATTTGTTTTTTACGCCTTTTTAGTTTTTTTTGTAAGGTATAAAAGAAATTTTTGTCTCACACCAAGAAAGAAATTGAATCTTTGCCACAAACTAATCCCTTTATCAATTGAACCTGAGCTGAAACTTTAGAATGAGCTATCCTTAATCACGATCGCTTAATCTAATTATCCAATGTACGCACTTTTGATTTTCTTCTTAATCTTCTTTTTTTGGATATCCCTACTGTATAAAAGTTACGTTTGATAACAATAACAGATACAATGCTATATCGATTGGACTAATATCCGATTGAATTAAAGGCAGCTGTTCACAATCCGGCTTTTAGAGCATTAAAACAAATATAAATTTAATCATGTTAATATGAATTTATTAAACAACATATTTTATCCTATTTTAGGACTATTATCATTTTAAACGGTAGTTTTTATAAACATTAATCCAAATTTACTTTCGTTCATTCGATGCTTAGTTCAATTGATATGACACCATCAACACCAGAAATAAAAACCGGTTTTCAAAAGTTAAAGAGTACATCTTAACATGACAGTGACACTCTCAATTTTAAACTTCTTTCTTGGATATCCAATGCGTATTAAAATAATCTCGGGTTCAGTAAAACCAGGAGTTTAATCATTAATCTTGATATCCATCATTCTAAAGTTTTCAGCTCTGATAGTGGAAACCTTCGAAATTTCCAACTTAGATAATTTGATCTAGTATAACTCATATTTTTAAATATCTAAGGTCTAAGACATTGGGTTTCAAAAATATAGGGATTAGAAAAACAAAGTTTGTTGCAATTACTCCATTTCTTTCGCCTATATAATACCATGCAGATAATCGAAATTTAATATTTTATAGCGGTGGCTATGTAAAAGTTTTTGATATTTTACAAGAGCCATATACAGGATTAGCTACGTGTATTAGTATTTTTACTGCACCATAATGAAAAAGAAACGTAACGCTATTCCGAAATATTCAGTAAACTCCCGAAATTCTGGAAAATTTATAATTTTCTGTAAATTCCGTTTATACCTGGTATATTTTACTAGATGAGGAACCCTGTCCCACATTAGATCTTCCCATTTCTCTAGTCCAGACATCGTTGTCTTCTTTTCAAATCTAAAAACAATACAGCGGAATAAAATTGCACTATTTGTTCCTAATCCTGATAGCACCAATCTCTTGTCACTAACTCTGACATTATATAATACCTATATCTTGGCAATTTGCTCGTGTAACCCTTTTACTTTTTAAACTTTGATAATTTTTCTAGCACAATTCATAGACTAAAGTATCAAAGGTTTGCGACACCGGGTTGCAAAGATTTAGGAATGACAAATGTGTCAACAACTCAGTTTATTTGCATCCCTTATACTGAAAGAGAATAGAATATATATTAGAGTGGAATTTAGAAAATCCCTCGGTATGAATTTTGTCAGTCCCTTTCAGCCTGAAAGGGAGTTCAAAGTGTACAAATCATGTAAATGTTCACAAATTATATGCAAATATGTGAAGTACACCTGTAATATGGAAACAGTACAACAAAATGGCCGTTTTACAATTTTTTCAAGTAAATTCCACTCTAATATATATTCTAATCTCTTTGTTTATACTAAGCGCAAATTTTAACCACTGCACTATAAGAATAAGTTAAATTAATAATCTTTTCACTAATCTATCAAAACTTAGGTTTCACGATGTGTCTTATACTATGTTCACCTTGATAAGTAATTTACCTACCTATTTTTCAGTCAAATTAAAAATGGCTTTTGTTCAAATTAAATGCTGATATAAAAAAACTGTTCAAGATATTTCACACGATAACGATGTTTGATAAAAAAAATCTCTCGTGTGACGTGAACACTGTTACGTAAACCGTACACATTCATTCTTGTACTTTTGTTTTTGCGGATTTTAAAGAGCTAAATCAGCTGAGTGTCCCCGGTGTAAAGCCTATTTGAAACTGCATATAACTGGCTGGATACCAGGTTTGTAATGCACTGCTTGAAATAGGCTTGAATTATGCAGCGGGGCCTCTCTCTCAAACCCGAAATGCTGAGAATTTTGCATTGTATAGGCTTAGTTAGGTTTCTACAATCTTGGATTTATTTTCACTTGAAATCTAGCTGAGTGTCTGAAGTGTGTGTTTGACGGTGTAGGACGTGTCTCTGGGTGTTGCTCTGGGTTGGGTGTAGAACTGCAGCAGTGTATATAGGATATACTGGATAATCTGCTAGGATCTGAAACCAGAACTCAGAGCAGGATATTACGGAGCATTTAATATATTCATCCTTTACTTAAAGGGACAAACCGCGTAAAGAAATTAATTTATTGCAATAAACTCAATTTGTTTAATCCATTTATCTTTGCAACCTGATCTTTAATCTAACAGAATTAATGGTTTGGAATATCTAAGGTCTACGACATCATCAGGTTGCAAAGATAAAGGAATCAAAAACCTGAGTTTAGTAGACCCTTTAATGCAATGTGTACAGTAAAAACCTGAGTTTAGTAGACCCATTAATGCAATGTGTACCGTAAAAACCTGAGTTTTGTAGACCCTTCAATGCAATGTGTACCGTAAAAACCTGAGTTTTGTGGACCCTTTAATGCAATGTGTACCGTAAAAACCTGAGTTTAGTATACCCTTTAATGCAATGTTTACCGTAAAAACCTGAGTTTAGTAGACCCTTTAATGGAATTTGTACCGTAAAAACCTGAGTTTAGTAGACCCTTTAATGCAAGGTGTACAGTAAAACCCTGAGTTTAGTAGACCCTTTAATGCAATGTGTACCGTAAAAACCTGAGTTTTGTAGACCCTTTAATGCAATGTGTATCGTAAAAATCTGAGTTTAGTAGACCCTTTAATGCAAGGTGTACAGTAAAACCCTGAGTTTAGTAGACCCTTTAATGCAATGTGTACCGTAAAAATCTGAGTTTAGTAGACCCTTTAATGCAATGTTTACCGTAAAAACCTGAGTTTAGTAGACCCTTTAATGGACTGTGTACCGTAAAAACCTGAGTTTAGTAGACCCTTTAATGCAAGGTGTACAGTAAACCCCTGAGTTTAGTAGACCCTTTAATGCCATGTTTACCGTAAAAATATTCACAACAATAACACTAACCATGGACATATAAACGAAGAAGTGCAGAAATAGCTAAATATTTAAAATAAAAATATTACACTAAGAATATCATCAACAAAAGCCTGACAATATATATTTTTCTTCAGTTAACCTAGATAAAACAGCATTGCCTGGGACTTAATATTATTGTTATATCTAGGTCAGGCTTAAAGGGACTGTAAAGAAAAAATGAAAAGGGGGGTAAAAGACTGAATACTAATCACTTTAGCTCTTGATCGCAACCTATGAAATTTGTATCTAATGTTCCTGGATCGAGGAATTGATATAAACTGTGTCAAATGTATACGAAAATTCATATATATACAATTTTTTAGAAATAGTAGGTTTAAACAGATCATATTCAGCAAATATGAAACCAATCTGAAAACAAAGATATCCCAGATAAACCTAATTGTAACTTAGGTTTTCTCCAATTATTATTTATAATTATTATTTTCATTTTTAATAGATATAATTTATAATATTATTTATAAGTCATTCCATAACAAACATCAAATCAAAAATTATAAAATAATAATTGGAAAAAATATAAGTTACAGTTAGGTTTCTCTGGGATATCTTCGTTTTCAGATTGGTTGCATATTTGCTGAATATGATGTGTTTAAACCTACTATTTCTATACAAAATTGTATATATATATGAATTTTGGTGTAAATTTGACACAGTTTATATCAATTTCTCGAGACAGGAACATCAGATATAACATACATAGGTCGCAATCAAGAGCTAAAGTAATTAGTTTTCAGATTAGTTTAATACCCCCTTTCATTTTTCCTTTGCAGTTCCTTTAAGCATGACCTAGATATTAACAATAATATTAAGTTTTCAGATTGGTTGCATATTTGCTGAATATGATCTGTTTAATTACCTACCATTTCTTTAAAAAATTGTATATATATGAATTTTCGTGTAAAGGAATTGAGTCTTGGCCACAAACTCTGATTTTCTAATCCATTATATTTACAACACATTTCGTAGACCTGTGAAATTTCAATCTTTAGTTTTTGGATCAAAAAGTCTAAGTCAGATTGGAAAGATTTAGGTGTTAACAAATTCAATTTTTCGGCAAATACTTAATTCCTTTGACATGGTTTTACATCAGTATCTCGAGACAGGAACATCAGATAGAACTCTCATTGGTCGCAATCAAGAGTTAAAGTGATTAGCCTTTAGCCTATACCAATACCCCCTTTAATTGTTCCTTTACAGTCCCTTTAACCAAGCAGTCTTATTCTAATCTAGCTAGAAGAGAGAAATATAGAATTTAACAAGAAATGAACAATCCTTTCCCAGAAAACATAAACATATCTCTTAAAGGGACTGTAAGCGCAAACTCAAGAGACCCTCCATGCAAAGATGTCCTCACTATAGTTTCAGTAGAAGTAAATATTTCCATTTATTGATAGCGCCGATTGAAGGATTCATATCTCTAATTGGATAATGAGCTAGATAGAAAGATAGATGTTACCGCCATACTATTTATATTGGTTCAGAATAGACATCAAACACATGACTGAACCCTGATTGGATCAGGCGCTAATGGACTCGGCACACAAAAGTGTGACATATTTAATTGCAGTTTCATTTAACAGAATTAATTCAATATAAGGTTTTAAAAATTGTAAACAACTTAATTAGATTCTTATGAAGTAAAATAATATCCAATAGTAACCAAGGAGCGAGTTAATAGGACAAAAAAATAAACAGATTAAATGAACAGATATAAGCTAGATCAATATCAAAGTAACTAAATATATAAACAGTGTATGAATATCTTGTATAGACTGTAAACACTGCCTATTCAGGCAACAGCTGTCCTTATCATAATATCAAGATTTATACAAATCTTGGAAATACAGTTAGTCACACAAAATATGTAATATATTACAGATTAAAACTTTAAAGGAATAAAGTGAAAAATTTGTTTGGAATACTTAGATTTAAAAGAAATAAAATACAATTAGTTTTTAAGATTATAAATTAATTTATACGAACTTATCATAATATCAAGATTTAGACAAATCTTGAAAATACAGTTTCCTTCAAATCCTGAAATCTTTCAGATTAAAACTTTAAAAGAACAAAATATAAAAAATACTTGATTTCTTAAAATATCTATGGAATACAGTTAGTCACACAAAAATGAAATATTCCAGATTAAAACTTTGAAGATCCTTAGATTTAGAAAAAGGCATATTTTATCCGTCTTTAAGACTTTAGATTGAATCATACAAATTTATAAGTAAAGTGAGTCCTACAGAAAATTTTGTTTATAAAGAATTAACATTTTGTACAAAATTAAGAATCGAATGTAAGGAAATATCGTAAAGGAATTACAAATTTATAATATTTATTTAAGTTTGTTTAGAACATTGACACTTTAGCATGAAAAAATTTGATTTTTGAAAAATCGACAAACATTAAACTTACAAATGTTTTAGACCTAAGTAAATAAGTAAACAATTTTTTTTAATTAGAAAAATTCTAAGTTTGTTCTCCCTCCTTAAACGTAGATACAATCTCATTGTTTTGTTCATGGTTCGCATTTCCGGGATATAATATGGTTCGCACAATATCCGGGATATAAACACGATTCATCAAACATTTTACTATTAATGTAAGGCTAAAGCTGGCTAGAAATTTAGGCGGAGGAGAATAAAGTTGAGGAATTTCAAAAACAATTTGTTTAAACTATAATGCTGCAGACATGATTGTATCCCACGTGATCAAAGGAATTGAGTTTTTGCCTCAAACTCAAATCTTCTGATCCCAATATCTTTGCAACCTTTGATATTTTAAAATTAGATTATTTTAGCTATAAGTATTAATAGTTTAAAATATTTAAGGTCTATGACATTGGATTACAAAGATATAGAGATTAGAAAATCAGAGTTAGTGGCAAAAACTAAACTCCTTTGTATTTTTCCTCCAAATTATATTTTCCCGGCTAACTTAAAGGCTTACCAGAGCTAGAAACTTTTGAATTGTGAGAAATGCTTCATTAATCTGCAGATTAATCTAATCTTTATTTTATATCCAGGAAAGTGTTAACCAATGAGAGTGTCGTTTGCAGAAACCGAGCAGCCAATAAGAAGCCGGGAATTTTGTGCGCATCCAATAAGAGCACTCTAAATGGTTGGAACCCAGCAAGGAAATCCAAAAGAGAGGTTTAAACAGAAAATCAAAATTGTCCACAGTGGATATCAAGATTGAGCGAACGGGAATAAGGGTATTCAAGACAAGAGTTTCCAGCTATTTATGATTAATAATTGCTTGATCAGAGAAAAAAGCTGAGGTTTTTTCCTGATCACCCTCTCGGACAAGATAATATTTTTTTATAGCTTCTGATTGGTCGCCTTATCAGGTATCTTAAAGGATATGATTTCACCCTAAGGATTAAACATGACCGGTGTCTGAAGGGAAAAACAATTTAAAAGGTTTGGTCCAGGAGCGTGGGTCAAGGTTGTTTATAACATCGAGTGAGAGAGAAAAATTTAATTCAATGTTGATGATGATACAAACCTATAGAGTTAATAAATGTAGGTGTTGGTTCCACATTTTTAAAAATATATTTCGGTCTGGGTTTGTAGTAAATGCCCTACTCCATAACAGTTTCTCAAACACGTATCTATCCAGGTACAACTCAGATTTGCTTGACTATCAATGTCAACATACATGAATAGAAACAAAACAAAAACGTTTTTTAAATGAAAAAAAAACTCCGATCATGATATGTAAAAAAAGAGATTTTTAGCAAATATTCACTTTTTTAAGAGTATTAAGGACAATTATTATTCGTTGAGGTTTGTTTCTGTCATGAAGATTCAAAACAATATGTTTAAATGTATGCCCGTATAAACTATAGAGTGGGGGTGATTTAATCAACGGAATTTTACTGATATTGTTGGATTGGGGGGAAAAGGGGGGTATATAGGAGGGGGTGGAGAGAGAAAAGTTTTATTTTTAAAATAAAAAACCTTTTTGGTTCAGTTCCTAGGAGATAAAGTTTCCAATTCAATTAATTTAATTTGGTAAACATCATAATCATAACAGAAGAATAAATATAGGATTAGTTTTCTGGAGTAGGCTCAGAGTAAACATAATTAGATCTTCTTATTCTGGTACAAGACTAAGAACCTGGTACAAGACTAAGAACCTGGTACAAGACTAAGAACCTGGTACAAGATTAAGAACGGTTGCATAGAGGGGGATGATAAGCTCCAGGGTTCCAAAAGAGAGGATGGTTTAGCTCCGGGGTTCCAGGAGGAGAAGATGGTTTAGCTTCAAGGTTCCAGGAAGATAGGGTGGTTTAGCTCCGAGGTTCTAGAAGAGAGAACGGTTTAGCTCCGGGGTTCCAGGAGGAGAGGATGGTTTAGCTCTTGGGTTCCAGGAGGAGAGGATGTTTTAGCTCCAGGGTTACAGGAGGAGAGGATGGTTTAGCTCCGGGGTTCCAGGAGGAGAGGATGGTTTAGCTCCAGGGTTCCAGGAGGAGAGGATGGTTTAGCTCCGGGGTTCCAGGAGGAGAGGATGGTTTAGCTCCGGGGTTACAGGAGGAGAGAATGGTTTAGCTCCGGTGTTCCAGTAGGAGAAGATGGTTTAGCTCCGGTGTTCCAGTAGGAGAAGATGGTTTAGCTCCAGGGTTCCCGGAGAAGAGGGTGGTTTAACTCCGGGTTCCAGGAGGAGAGAATGGTTTAGCTCCGGGGTTCCAGGAGAAGAGGATGGATTGGCCCCCGGGGTCCAGGAGAAAAGGATGGATTGGCTCCGTTGTTCCAGGAAGAATGGATGGTTTAGCTCCGGGGTTACAAAAGGATAGGATGGTTTAGCTCCGGGGTTCCAGAGAACAGGATTTTAAACTTTGGGGTTTCTGGAGGAGAAAATGGTTTAGCACCGGGGTTCCAGGAGGAGAAAATGGTTTAGCTACAGGGTTCCTGAAGGATAGAATGGTTTAGCTATAGGGTTCCAGAAGGATAGAATGGTTCAACTCCGGGGTTCCAGAGGATAGGATGGTTTTGCTCCGGGGTTCCAGAGGATATAAGTTTAACTCCGGGAGAGAGGATTAACACGGAGAATCAGTGTTTACCTGACCTCTGCTAGAGAAACAAATAATAAAAGAGAAGATTCACGGATTATGACGATCCTGTATTTTTCTTATTCATTAATAATCTTCAAAATATTTATTCTTTGACATCGTGTATTCACATTTTAACATGTTTTGATTTAATGATATTTTATAAGTGTGACAATCTAAAAGGACTTGAAAACTAGGAGACATGTTTATTTCAACCTGAGATAGAGTTCTTCATGTAAGATTTTTTTTTTATTTTAAAAGATGGGGTATGGATGGAGGTCTCAAGTCAAAAAAGTTTACAATAAAAAAACTTGCTTGTATCAGCTTGAATATCCGAGTCTATATTTGACAGAAAACAAAATATTTAAAAAATCATTATCTTTCTGCAAATTTTGCACAATATTTATTAAAAACGGTTTTCTGCCCTGGAGGAAACAATGTTTTCAAGTAGACTTTTAGTAATTATAAATACTGTCTCATTTCTATGTAATGTTTTGGGAGAAGAAAGTTATAAAACAAATTGTTTTACAAAAACTTTTAAAAGTTTTTAGTTTTGAAGTTTGGCTTACAACACATGAATGCATGACACTTTTAACACAGCGTTTTCAATCTTTTATCACTATACTTTCAAAAATATTCAATCTTTTATTCTTAAAACTTTGCTTTGATTAAATTATGCAAATTTTGAATAACTCTGAAAGAAGATACGAGCATTCACGAAAGAACCGCAATAAACGGGTAATATTTCAGTTACTTTCTTTCCGTTCATCTTCTGTCAATGTAAAACTTAATTTAATAATTTCGAAAATTTTGAGAGACTTCGTAGATTTTAGTGAAGCTACCTGATAAACGACAAAAAAAAACCTTTTGAAATAATGGATCAAAGAGCCTGGTCGGCGAGGGCTGGAAGGCCAGCCACAAAGTTTATTCGTCCGAGCCACATTCTCATAATTTTCTCATCCGAGCCACCTACAAATGGTTTTTCTTTGTATCGTACAATTCTAGAGTTTGAATCCCTTTTTAAATATTTGTTTACGTTAGAGCTTTGATAAAATATTGGATTTTTGTAAATCGAAAAAACTGTTTTAATTTAATCAAAGTTTTCAAGTTATATGTTCTACAAAATTGTTGGCCTTTTTCACTCGCAATTTTACGCATTCCCAGAGTAAAATGACGCATCTTATTTTGCGTTCATAAAACTTTCAACAAAGAAATTGAGTCTTTGCAACAAACTCTGATTTTCTCATCCCAATATCTTTGGATTCCAATGTCGTAGACCTTTGATATGACTTCTGTTAGATCAAATAACATAAGTTTGAAATATCAAAGGTTTACAACATTGAGTTTCAAAGGTATAGGGATTAGAAAATCAGAGTTTGTGGCAAAGAATCAACTCCTTTGTAATCTAAATGAGAAACCAGGAAATTTTCCCAGCTGGTTCCATAACAAACATCAAATCAAAAATTATAAAATATTTATTTTATAAATTAAAATTATTCATTACTTAAGAAAAAGTGATTTAAGATTAAAAAGAATTTAACCATAATTTTAAATGACTTCCTGAGTAAATATAGCTAACCCGATTTACAACGGTACCTAGGGTTGCTAATCGTTTTTGTAAACGATCGTTAAACGATTGTTTAACAATCTTTTTTTTCAAAAAAAATCTTTTCATTTTCTGAAAAAAACAATCGTTTTTAAAAACGACCCACTCATTTTGAACTTTTAAAAAACGAATAACGATCGTTTTTGAAAACTATTGTTTTTATTAAAACTATTTGCAACCATTTTTATATGATTGTTTTTAAAAAAACGATAAAAACAATTTTATTGACAATTATTGTAACGATCGTTAACGCAGGGTTGTCGTTAACGATCGTTAACGAAACGACGAACTTTATCAAAACGGTCTTTTTTTATAAAAATTACATGCAACTTTATTGAATGTCGTCTTACATAAAGTTTAACAGTTGTGGGGAGATAAAACTCCTCGATATTTTCTTAAAAACTACTCAATGATAATTACAGATACACTTTAGGTCGGTTTCCTCTCTTCGTTAACGATCGTTAAGGAAGGTTTGTCGTTAACGATCGTTAACGAAACGACAAATTTTATAAAAACTATCGTTTTTAAAAAAGAACGTTTTGAAAAACGATCGTTTTAAAAACAACCATTTTTAAAAAACGAACTTTTTAAAAAAATGATCGTTTTTAAAAACGATAGTTTCGTTTTTTATTTTTCGTCGTCGTTTTCATAACAAAACGATCGTTTTTCTTAAAAATGAAAACGTTAACATCCCTAACGGTACCATAAAAACCTCAATCTGAACAAAAATGTGGAAGATAACTTTGTCTTTATGAATCGAAAGTGTTTATTTCTGTGAATTTCTCTATAGTTTCTTATGAGCAAGAAATGCGCAAGTCGATTTTACAGAGAACTCACTTGATCAGACAAATCTTTTAAGGGTACTGTTGCAAATCGGACATTGCCATAGTTGACTAAAGGATCACTTGATATATCGCTTACAGTCCATTTAAGATTGACATGCTACTTTCTGTTGTTACAGAGAGAGAACTAAACAAACTTTTTAGTTTTTTCTTTATTTTATTTTCTATATATAAATTGGGTAAAAAAATCAAAATTTATTTTATATTTGTTAAATAGAAAAAAATTATCTTATGTTAAGGTGTCTAAAGTTTTATCATCTTTTTTGTGTATTCGTGGGTCAAAAAAAATATGATATTAAGATGAATAAAACTGACAAGCATGAAAACTCATGCAAGATGGAAAACTAGATGGCGGATATAAAAAGAAAAAAAATCCTTGAAAAGATGTATTTCCGCAATTGAAGTGCATGAAAATCTATTTTTTCTAAGAAACAGGACACAGAGATTCAGGCAGCTATGAAAATTGTGCATCAATTTTAAGGACTGTGTCAACTTGAAAGTGCCGAAGTGTCAAATTGGCCTTTTAGTTTTCATTACTAACTCACAAATACATTTGTATAGTCCTTTAAACATGTAGATTTTAGAAATACAACGCGCTCATTTCTTGCTGCAGTTTCATATAAGTTTTGGAAAAAGATTTTTGTGCAAGCGCGTGTGAGGAGCAAAAATGTACAAAATTTTGGAAATAATCCCTTTAAACTGCAAATCTTTTCAATTCACTCTTTATAAAATGCTTTAGGTTTATGCCCACATTTCAATTTTGAATGAAATATTAAATACGAAAATGTGGAAATTTTTGAAATATCTAATTATGCAACTGTCTTGTGTTATCATGCGGGACAATTTGTTTTTTTTTGGTCGGGATTTTTACTATTTTCGTTTGTTTAAGGTTTAAATTCAGAATTTAATCAGGAACGTAGTGAGTGATTAAAAATCTCGAATTTAAACTGAAAACAGATAAAAAAGTAAAAATCAGACCAATAAACATATTGTCCCAAATGATAATACATAAATTTCTTCCATTCAAGTTTGATAAAAATGTGAGATTTTTTATTAAAATTCGCGACATAAAAAGGGAAACCTGTTTTGCCGGTATAAAATGTTACTTATTTGCCTTGGAACAAATAGAACCTTTTTATAACCAAGATCGTAAAATTGTGAGTAAAAATGCGGGATAAAAATTTCTCAAAATTGACTGACTGAAAAAAAATTTTACTTGAAAACTATCTTATTTATGATGTTTTCACAAAATTTTGATCAAAGAAATTCAAGACTTTTATATTTTTAAATAAGCTTTTAATATTCTTATGACAAGCATCTTTTGAGCACACTAATCAGCTTATCATTCAGTATTTTTCATCTTCTTTATACATACTTAGAAGGGGGGGGGGGGCTTAATCGAAATGATTTTTGTGAATTTTTGTCTTTTTTAAATTTTACTAGTATTTAAATTACATTTTAGTACTACTTATTTTGCTTTTTTGCATCAATAACAAACTTTAAAAGGAAATTACTTAAGATTTATAATATGTATTTTTCTATTTAACTAGGTCCCCCCCCCCCAGAAAAAAAGGATGTTCAAAAAAAACTATGGCCTATATTACCTCTTTCATATTAAGACTTTAAAAAGAGATATTACCAACTATACGACTATTTTTTATATATATCTGAATATATACTTTTCTTGTCTGTATGTTTGTTTGTATCCAATAAACGTCAAAACGGCTGAACCGATCGGGCTCAAATTTTGTATGAGATCTCACGTGATGGGGAAGGTTTATGGATGTTTAGAATTATAAAAATTTATCTCCTAAAATTCTTGACTTTTGTAGAAATTTTTTAAACTCTATAAATGACTTTAATTATATTACTTTTTATTGTTTTATATTGTACAAAGAGAAGATGCTCACAGATAGAACCAAAATCAAAAGTTGAAATAATACATGGGACCAAAGCTCTCTTAAAGCCTATTATATATTTATACCCTCTATATGGTTGCGCACAAGAAGAACCCCCTGCAAATGTTATGAGAGTCCTGGTGTTTTAGCCAGAGGTTGTTTTTCCACCAACTTTAGTCTTTTCTTATTAATCCGTCCTACTCTTCATCCTTCATCTTTCATTCTTGTACTTGTAATCAAACCATCTTTCATTCTTATACTTGTAATCAAACCATCCTTCATTCTCATACTTGTAATCAAACCATCTTTCATTCTTATACTTGTAATCAAACCATCCTTCATTTTTATACTTGTAATCAAACCATCCTTCATTCTCATACTTGTAATCAAACCATCCTTCATTCTCATACTTGTAATCAAACCATCCTTTATTCTTATACTTGTAATCAAACCATCTTTCATTCTTATGCTTGTAATCAAACCATCCTTCATTCTTATACTTGTAATCAAACCATTTTTCATTCTTATACTTGTAATCAAACCATCCTTCATTCTTATACTTGTAATCAAACCATCTTTCATTCTTATACTTGTAATCAAACCATCTTTCATTCTTATACTTGTAATCAAACCATCTTTCATTCTTATACTTGTAATCAAACCATCCTTTATTCTTATACTTGTAATCAAACCATTCTTGTAATTGTAATCAAACTATCCTTTATTGTTATACTTGTAATCAAACTATCCTTTATTCTTATGCATGTAATCAAGCCATCAAACCATCCGAGAAATATTTTTATAATGTAAAAAAATATTTTGCAGGTAATTTTCAATCAACCTATGTTTTACTTTCTTTCCGATGTTTTCTAAAAATAAAGATGTCCTCGGAAAAAAGTTACACTTAGTTTGATTCTAATTAATTCTATTTATTAAAAATGTTGTTGAAAGATTATTATTCTACTGAGTTCTTAATAAACAAAACCAAGGTCGGTTTTATTTTCATTGGGCCTAACTCCTTGAGTCGAGCCAAAGACCTTGCAGCTGTCAATCACGTGACACAAGCTGTCGTCAGAGTTGGGTCTTAAAGTTGGGTGTAAGGAATTAAGACTCGAGCCGAAGTTCTTTAAATTGCGGGCTCTGGGTATGATTCAACGAAAGCAAACGATTCGATGGAAAATGATGAACAAGATGTAGTGTTCTATACTATATAGTCTAATTGAAATTAATCCAAATAAAGGAAATATTTCAGTAATTCACAATTTCAGATTCCCTTAACACTATATTAACAATTTATAAAACTACAGTATAGAGATTCAATTAATGTTCATCCTGAATCAGTGACTGTAGCGAATACATGTTTCAGATTTGATCAAGTTTAAAAGAGTTCATTAAGATAGAGCAATTACAAAAATATATATATTTTTCATAAAAATTTGCTCTTGAAAACTTTTAACTTTGTCCAATTAAACCTTTTACATTTTTTGGGACTTTTTCCTCATTTCGTGTTTCTCAGAAACATCATAAAAACTTTTTTGTCACGGATAGTATTTAGCAAAAAGTGCTTTTATAAAAAAAAACATAGCCAAGGAACTAAAAACTTGTCGCAACCTCTATGTTTACATCTTAAATTATACTTTTTAGTAAAATTCATAGTTAAAAATGTCAACGGTCTTCGCTATCATATTGCAAAGATAAAATATTGAGAAAGTAAACAGTAAATTCAGGCTAGATTTCAATAGAAGCAGTGCCCGCGATCTAAAAACAATTCGGCTCAAGCCGTAATTCCTTAAACCCAACTTTAAGACCCAATCTTCGACCCAACTCTGACGACAGCATTACAGCTGCAAGATCTTCAGATTGACTTCAGGAGTTAGGTCTAATGAAAATAAAACCGACCTTGGTTGGTTTTAGTAGAGAATAAGGCTCAATTGTTGAGTCTTGTTCTCATAAAAACCCGGAATAGAATATTAAACCTGATCTGAAAACTTTAGAATGGATAAACTTTAATCCTGACTTCTTGATCCAAATATCCACTGTGGAAACTTTTCATTTTTGTCCTAATCCACTCTTTTTCTCTCTCCTTGGATATCCGTTAATTGTTTTCTCCAATGAGAATATTTCTGTTCTCTCATTGGTTGCCCGCTTTTCTCTGATTGGCTGCTACAGTTTCTCAGATGATTAAATATCAATTTGAATTTTATCGTTGTTCATACACTTTTAAGATAATCTTGCAAGATTATGTTAATAGGGAGATTAAGAAAAAGAGTGGATTAAGCCTTAATCCCGATATCCACCATTCAAAAGTTCCCAGCTCTGTGTTTAGAACTCAACTCTGTGGAAAATAAGATGCAGCTTGAATCCGAAAGCTCAAGGCGTAAATAAGGCCCAACGACAGCTTAGACCCGAGTTTTTTAAATCGTGGGCTCGGGACTATTTCTATGATTCACACCAAAAATACTACTATAATAATACTAATATAAGCTGAAAAAAAAACCTCGGAAGGTACTTTGAAATGAAAGACTAAACCATGTAAAAGAAGGAATAGAGAAAAATATTTCTCAGGCACTGTAATTTTGGCAGGCTACATTTGTTGCATAAAACTTCCTGGGTTGACTTTACACTGGGTAGTCCAGACTGGACAGTACAAGTGAATGCACATGCAGTACATGCTGTACCGGCTGGTATCATGATCTTTCTAGAGTGGGGTGTAACGTGCAGAGCATAATGATCTATTATTGAGATTGATCTATACCACTTTTATTTGCATACAGAGACAACTATTCCTCAGTGAGAATTACTTTTGATTTCTTTATGAGGAATCTGACTTAGGGTCAAAATATATGCAAAGTGCCAGTTGTCGATTGGCCCCCTTCAAGTAAATATTTGAATATGCAGAGAAAATTTCCTTACTTATTATACTGGAAATTTTTGTCTTGTCCATGGTGGGGCACTGTCCTTCTTGCCCCCCCCCCCCGCAAAACATCCCCCTGTATAACTCCTATAACATGATATTCGTCCATGGCTATTTAATTGCTCTATTTTCTATGTTGTTGACATCTTAATAATTCATTTTTTTCAGAGAAATGTTTCTTCTAATTCTTCTTTTCTACCTACACACGGCCTCCATGCAGGACTGCTCAGATGTAATAAGAAAATTTTAATAAAAAAGCTGTTTAACTGGACTGTAAACGTAATTCTTAAGTGACCCTTTATTTAGCTACAGGGTTTCCCACGAAACATGACAGTTGGCGAATTGTTTTGAATATCTTCTTCCACATACTGTATTAGATATTAAAGGCTTTTTGCTTTTAATAAATAAAAAATGTTATTAGTCTCTATGGTACAGGGTGTCCCACGAAACATGACAGTATGCAGAACGACTTGAATGTCGTCTTGATTTTTGATATAATTTGCTGTGTTTATTTTTCAACCTAATTTTAGAAGTAAATTTCTAGAGATAATAATCACAAAATTCCCCTAGTCCTGCCATTTCCAAAATGTGGTCTGCCTTTTTTGTGCTTTCAATATTGCCCGAGATATGAAGAATTTCGTTCAGATTTCGACAATTTTGCTTTTATTTAACAAAATTGAAATCTGAACCAAACTCTTTATATCTCAGGTAATATTGAAAGCACAAAAAACGCAGACCACTTTTTGGAAATGCCAGGGC